>NC_041221.1:92603368-92629256 GCF_002837175.3 Physeter macrocephalus | reverse complement strand
TCAGCGGCCATGGCTCACGGGCCCAGCCGCTCCGCGGCATGTGGGATCTTCCCGGACCGGGGCACGAACCCGCATCCCCTGCATTGGCAGGCGGACTCTCAACCACTGCGCCACCAGGGAAGCCCCGGAAGGATTTCTTTGTAAGATCCCTTGAGAGGAGAGAATTAGTCTTGATAGAGAGTTTAAAGCAGTCTTTTTCAATAGTCATTTAGGGTCCAAACTGAAAGATTCAAATATGGGTGCTGCAGAGCAAGATAAGATGAGTTACACAGTGGAGAAATGCATTCACACGGCATAAGTTTATTCTTTGGAATATCGTGTTTCTGACGTTGTGAGAGATGTATTGCTCATAAATGGTTATAATAAAAGACAACAAAAATTTTCCAATTGAACCCTTTTTAGATAGAATGTTTAAAATTTCAACCTGTTCATGCTATGTAAATTAGAATAGTCCTAGAAAATTAGTTGCTTTTGAATTATTGGCATTTATTGCTTCATGAATGATATAAAATAATTAAAGCTAATTTTCAGGAGAAAGATTTTATTTTGTAATGATTCATTATTTATAATATGATGGGAAGGTCTGTGTGGTATTTTTAAGAGCCTATAGAAAACATGATCTTTTGTTCTGAGAAGCTCATAATCTAAAGTGGTTCATTTATTTGTAAAGATAGGGTTATTGTAAGAACAAAAAGATAGTCTTTATTAAAGTTTATAAGCTAAAGGAGAGGAGATTGTTTCCATTCATCCCCATCTTTCCATAATGTTTTTGTAATGGGAACAAATATTAAAATGATCCATTCTTGTCAAAAAGGGGTATATTCAGATTTGGACAACTTAATAAATAATAACAGAACTCCCAGACTACCCCCCCTAACTAGGGGCCCCTGACTTCAGAGATGCCACCCCACCTTGAAGTATTCCAAAAGCCCGTAAAATACATTCTTATCTCTATTTGTGTGAACTACAATATTAAACCGTATTAAATAACTGCTTAAATAAGTAAAATAATATAGAAGCAAAATTGTTATGTTTGTGCTTAGACTTTGATAAGCAATCTAGACAGACTAGTTATTTGTGTCCATAAATGTATGATGATCTCATAGTGAGTTAGTTTATAGTTTTATGCGTTAACTTCTCCAGGCTGCTTGAGTATCATTTTCTGCTGGCTATTATATTCTTGGGTCACCATAATGCTAATGTAGGGCGTTTTAGCTGATAATTCCTGAAAAGTGCTTGCTTTTGAAATAAAAAGCAAAGCAAAAAAAAAAAAAAAAAAAATCAAGCCACAATGCTGACTGAAAAAAATATTTATATTAAACCCCTCAGCTAGATTCTCAGACACATCACTGCTTAAAATGCAGTCACCTGACAAAAACAGTTCTAATTATTACCCCCTTGGGCTAACATTTTTCAGAGTGACTGGCTAAAATGCACTCCAGCTCATAATTTCTGTCTCTGACAGTGGAAGACATAACCTAGTTTCCTCTAATGCAAAAGTCTCTAATCTAGAGGGCAAGACCCTGCTCCATCTAACACTGAAGGGAGAAAATGCAATTTGAGCACAAGAAAATTGCACACATAGTTTGATAGTTCCACCACTCTCAGATTTTTTTTTTTTCTTCCCTGGGTTTAAATGTCTTGTTTTATTTTATACTAAATTATGACCTGGCTGAAATTGCTATGTTTTCTTTGTCATATTCTAGAAACCTCTTACTATAAAAGTGCAGGTTATACTATAGCTCCATACTTTCATTTTTCCAGGGGGTGGGAATGTTCACATTTTGACAGTTCAGCAGTGAAAACATTAAAAGTTACTGTGCTTGCTACAGCAATATTTTTTCGTGTTGAATAGTAGCTCTTTTGTCTTGGCAAATGGGGCATGTATATACGGCATTAGAAAAAGGTAATTAAATCGTTTTGAAATGAGGAAAGTGCGGATTTTTGAGTTGGACTAATCAGTAACAATTTCATTGTTGACTCTGTGAACGAACAAACTTTTGTGATTGCCTGGAGAGGTGAATTAACCTCAAATTGTTCTGGTTCACTTCCCAGGCGGAGGCCGAGTAATACATTGTCTTGAAACTGATAAGCCAGGAGGCTAGAGAAGTTTCAAGGCAGTCCGTCAGAAATCTTGCAAAGAAGGCAGCTATCAGTAGACGGTACTGGAGATTTTCATTAACCATTTTTATTTCTGTGAATTGGAGAGCCCTTGCCCCCTTTCCTATCTCTTTCTGCTGACAGCTGCTGCTTAACACCTCCCTCCCAGCTGGGAGGGTAGCCGGATGGCTGCGTGTGCAGCTAACGCCAGGATGGCTTCTGAGGGAGCAACCAGGGCCTCGGTTTCCTCCTGGAGACTGCTACATGTCACCTTCACGTCTCATGCATCTTCCATCATGTACGTGAATGTATCAAGGGCTCTGGTAGAAGGCACTAGGCTATGAAAGTGCAGCCCAACCGGTGACAGGGAACAAAGGCCGCCTTCAGCTACAAATGATTCACTACTGTGTTGAATAATACTTTCTTTTTTTCCTCCACAATGACTTTGAATCCTAAAGATTCAATGCCTGTGCTTCCATATGCAGAAAATAAAAGTGAAAGAGTAGCATAGAAAAAGAATTACTCTTAAAAAGTACTGATTTTGGTAAACATTTGAAAAATTACTGTATGCAAATGTTTAACGACGTTGTGGGGTGTACTTGTAATGTCAGGAGGAAGGTTTACATCCAGCTGTTCTCACACATGCTACTGTAACTTATCACCTCCAAATTACTGTTTCCATCAGAAGATATCGCCATCTGATCAATCTCATCATTACATATTGGCAGTTTGGACAAAATTAGAGTGAATTATTTGAAAGGTCATTTGACTATATCTAACAGGTGCTTAAAATATCTTGTGTGGTTCATTAACCAGTTTAATCCGGTGAGTTAACAAAGACGTTCTATAGTTCATCTCTAGAAAATTGAAACATGGCTTTTATTTTTCAGCCATTAAATTATAAATATCAAAATGTTTTTTAAAAGATACTTGTTTCTAACACCCTATGTTATCTATGTCCTTGGGAAGCAAATAATTATTTCCTAATAAGGATTAGGAAATAATTTATACTGAACTCTATAATCCTGAGATGGCAGTGAAGCATCCCCATTTCTCCTGACCCCTGGCCTGTTTAGAAGACAGGCTTGGTTTCAACCAAGGTAGCATTGAAAGTGTGGAGAGGCTGCAGCCTAGAGACACAGAATGGGCATCGTTGGTGCTAATTTACTGAAGCCTATGCACAGCATTTTGAGAAAACTCAGTTTTCAGATTATGGACACATTTGACAGTTTCTTCTAGATATTAAGATTGTCTTCAAATAGGATTATTTTAATATATCAATATTTAATATAGCATTTAAAAATTAAGTTGTCGGTTAAAGGATACATGCTAAACTTTGAATACAAGAAAATAGTTCATGGTAAAGAACAATTATATCCGAATACAGTATTTTGAAAAATATTTGGGTATTAAACTCGTCTTATTAGTTACAGGGCCCCAGGAATATGTTATGATATCTTCCTTATTCTATTTTAACCTCGCAATATTATCTCTAGGGGAATTTTAAAAATAGTATGTCAGAAAGCTTGCTTCTAAGTTGTTTAGTCAGGTCTGTCTTTCATAAAGTTAATAGTTTCTAAATATTTCCAGATTTAGCTGTCTGATATTATCAGAACAATTATGAAATATTTTTAGTAATACTATGTCAACAAGGTCTTTGATATTTTTAAACTATGCATCTATTAACTGCTTTAAAATATGGAAGATATTAAAAATAATTCAAAAATTAACTAAAACTAACGGCTTATCCATTCAGTACTGTTTTATACATAGCATTTATTACTAGGTTCCAGGCACTTTTTTTCAGTGCCATCCATGTATTACTTCATTTAATTCTCAAAACAATCCAATGGAAAAGTTACCATTATTATGTCTATTTTTATAGAGAAGGAAACTGAGGCACAGACAGGATATGTAACTTGTCCAAAGGCACAGAGTTGGTAAAGTGGAAGAGTTGGTATAAAAACCTAAGTAGCTTGATGCTGTGTTCTTTGCCCTTGTATTTTATTATATTGCCTCACAGTAAATGTTGATTCAAAAACTATGTTAAGGGCTTCCCTGGAGGCGCAGTGGTTGAGAATCCGCCTGCCGATGCAGGGGACACGGGTTCGTGCCCCGGTCCGGGAAGATCCCATGTGCCGCGGAGCGGCTAGGCCCGTGACCCATGGCCACTGAGCCTGCGCGTCCGGAGCCTGTAACGAAAAAAAAAAAAAAAAAAAAAAAAAACACAACTATGTTAAGATATGAGATTTTCTTTTAAAAAAGTAGGAGTGTAAAATTCCTTGATAGGAAAAATAAAGATTTTTCTGTACATCAATGATCATAGCATCATCCCTCCATCTCCCATCACTCACCGTGCAGCTTGGCAGCAGTGTGAGGACTACATGGTACCTTCATGAACAGAGCTGCATGGTATGAAATTTGCATGTGGGAATGCTAAACACGAAGGTACAGAAGTAAATGAACAGTTCCATAGAAAACAGGCAACTTTATATTTTTTCTTTTGCGTATTAGTGAGATTTCTACATTATAACAAGAGAAGAAGATACATTTAACTAAAATACTGACCTCCTGATAGCAAGGGTAGTATTATATACTGAAATTACATATTAAAATAGATTTTGGGGGGCTTCTTTGGGGAAAAATATTGACAGGAGCTTCACTTTTTGTTTAAAATAGAAAATAAATCCTCTGATGAAAATTACTTTGGTAAAACTGACTTCAGATTAAAATCCACATGAATTATGTCACATTTTACAGGAAGAGTCTAATTTTGACCTAAATGATATCCAAGATCAACTTAGACCTTCATACATTTTTAACGTGACAGACGCTCAATGGCCTCTCAGTTGGTGTCAGAGAGGAAACACTCTGAGGAAGCCTTTATCTATCAGAGTTAGGCCCAGGGAGCACTGTAGCCTGAGATTTCCTTGGTCTACCCCTCGTTCTCTATCACCAGAAAGGATAGAAGCAGAAAAAGTGAAAGTTGCTTCTGAACAGATTCTTTTCATTATAGACTTCATAAATTTCAGAAAGTTAGCGTAGAGCAATTAATATCCCTGATTCTTTTTTGCTGTAATAACATGCAGCAACTAAAATCTTGTTAACATTTTTGTCAGATGTGAGAAAACATGTAATTTTATTGTTTCCCAGGTTTGATTTTTTGGGGAAAAAAAGCACAATTATTTTGTCATTAGAACCTGTAAAATAAAATCCCAATAAAATCCATGTATACAGATCTATGCAAACCAATAAAAAGAATATTTGCATAAGTGTCCTATTAATTGAAACCAGTTTCCCACAATTCTAAATCATATTCTTCAATGAGTTTTGTTTATCTTGCTATCCAATTTAAATGGTCATACTTGGGAATATATATTTTATACATACGTGCACACATATACCTAACAGAAAGTAGTTTGGGTTTTGAATTAATAAATATTTTGGAGGCCAGCTATTACTTTTTTTAATTTAGCGCTTTAATTCAATCTAGTAGTATATGTATTTTCTACTCACTTCTGTATAGACCACTGTAAACATTTGGAAGGCATTTCGTATGGCAAGTTTGTGTATTGCAATTTTTGAGCAATGCAAACATCCCCCTTAAATAAATGAAAACAGATCCCAGAAAGGGTATGCTTCCAACACATTCCCCAAAGATCTGAGTGCCGCTGTGCATTCTTGCTCAATTTAAACAAACTAAACTTCAGTGAGTCTCTCCTCCCCTAATGGGTACCCCCACTGGGAACATTGTTAGGTTACCACCATGGACAAGGCCTCAGTACAGCTGGATCTGTAAACAAGACCATAATCCGCATGAAAGAACTCTCAGAGTTTTGGCAGCACTCACAGTGTTGTTAACATATTGTGCCAAAGCAATAACAAAGCCATCATTTTTAAGTTTGTTCACGGATTTGTATTAATCAAGAAATTTTCCAGAAATTACTTCTAAATGAGGAACCTTCCAGAAAGTTACCATTTGGCAAGAAGACTTCCAGATGCCTTTTTTTGCTTATCTGCAACATACTCTTCCAAATAAATTACAAATTTGTGGAAGTTCAGTGGAGACAGAAAACACATTGCTGTGCTGGCGGAAGGAGGCTCCTTCAGTTTACTCCCTGTTTCATCAAAGCCTGGCTGGTGCTCAGGTCATTTTTTCTTATTAGGAAGAGGTGGCCAGGCCATCTAACTTGGCATTCTGGTGATAAACATTAAGTACTGATATTTGGATCAGAAAAGCAATTATTAGATTACAGTCAGAACTGCACACTAAGCATTTAGGAAAAGACCAGGAGAAGGTGTTAGACCTTTGTTGAAATTTATTTGTTGGTTTTTATTGGTATATTAGGCAAGTGATTCTCTCAAATTCAATTTTTTTACTTTAGACCCTTTTTTCAAAACTTGTGCACAGGCAAGCCTTCTGCAAACTATTATGACTACTTTATAGGAGAAAAGAAGGGAGAAAAAGGAGGGCATAGCAGTGCCGTCAGAGTTGGGTAGTGGAATAACCTATATTTTAAAAATTTTCAACACTGCATTACTCCTTAAATACTTAATAATAGTAGTTTTTCATGTAAGTTTTGTGTGATAAAAAAACTTCTGGGTAAAGTAAAAAAAAAAAATCCTGGGTAAAATAAACTTTTTAAGGGTGCTAAATATTCAAAATGCAGGGATGATATAGCCTTAACAAAGGGTGCATCCATGGCTCCCGTGGTGGTAGCTGTACATGGGCTCAGACTTTTGTATTGGGAGTTGAGAACCTATAAGTGAGTCTATCACCAGTGGTCATGGGAATTCCAGGTTACCTGAGGAGGTCTAGATCTGTTGACTGGAAGCTGATTCAACATAGACTGGCCAAAATGACCCAGGCACCACCCCACTCACTGGACAAGTAGGGCTGGGTTAGGTTCACTTTTGCCCTGGAGCCTTGAGGTCCTAAGCCAGAAGAAGTTGCTTGCCTAAGATTTTGGTTGTATTTCATCATTTATTCAAAAGCTCTTTCTCTGGCTGAAGACCACCTCCAGCCTGCAAACTACCCTGGAACTAAATACATGTTTCTTGTTTCCCCCTGTGGTGCATTGCTTAAAGCTCCACTATAACCTGTTTATATTCCACCTTGTTTTAAAGTTACTTGTGTTCATTTCCTATTTTCCCTTTGAAAATGGAATGTTCCTGGATGTCTCTCCAAATACGTAATACGGTGCTTTGTACATATATGTACATATGTACATTTGACTTGCATAAATGCTTATTTAACTGATTTGAGAATGCTTATTGTTTCTTAAAAAAAATCCTCCTGAACGCATAGTTTTTCAGAAGGTACCTAGCACTATACTGAGCCAATTATTGCTCCAACTGAATTTATAATACTCCAGCATTATATTCTATACTATATACTCTAGCATATAGTATATGATAAATAATAAGCACTACAAAGATATGACATGATGACAGAATCATAGCTTCAATTTTAAAGCTTATAATTGTTCTTCAAGAAACAAAAATGCTAGGCAAGTTCTTCAGGTTTTTTTGGGGAATCAGTATCCTCTCTCCAAAGAACATAAACTTGAATTTTTTCTGAGTATCTGATTATACATTACTGTGGTCTGTGACATGTTGATGCTGATTATTTTTTCTGTGTATACAGTAGTTATTCTAAGGAATATGTGTTTACTCTCTATCTCTGAATTAACTCCTCTTTGAGTGGTCTATTGTCATATGAGATTGGACTTATTCACGTAATTCTGCAAGAGAGTCATCATCTGAGAATACCCTTGTTTCTGTTGGTTGTGACCCCCATGATGCAGTGGCTTTTGTTTTCTATCAGTTAATGGGCAAGTCACATTACTCATGTGGCTATGTGGGTTTAAATGACCCAGAATAAATTTTTACTAATATTTAAAAAAATTTGATCGAAGGTGAAGTAAATCAATAGTTTGGAAATTACCCTCTCTTTTGTATCAACAAAGACTTGCAAAAATTAATAAGAAATAAATATTTCAGGCAATAGGATTATCTTTAATCATACTCTTGAAATTTCTTTATTTTAAAATTATTTTTTTTATTTTTAAAGATGAGTTTCTTTAATCTTATCCTTGAAATTCACAATACTCAATTCCTCAATAGAAGTCACTGTAAATAAAAATGTGTCTTAAGGGTAAATTCAAGAAACAAGCTGTACAGAAAAATAGCTAGACACACATAGCAAATGTGACCTAAATCCCACCAGCTGAATAGACTCAAAGCTGTGCAGATCAGAAAGACCTTGTTGAAGATCCAGGAGAAGGACTCCCTGTGTGCTGGGGGTCCCGTGATGATGGCAGATTGTCATTTAATGTTTGAATCACAAACCTGAGGGTTGGCTCAGCCATTTTTAGGTAAGCTCTGTTATTTACTAGAAAGAGCAATAAGGAAATAAAGTACTGTTCATAGTCAACCAATGTTAAATTGAAGAAGCTCTTTCCAGTAAACAACAGTTTCCAAAGCAGATGTGAAGTCCCACTTGTTTCTCATGTATTCAAAAAGCAGAAGTTAGCCTACGCACATTCTTGTGAGTTTCAAGTTCTTTTTCTCTCCATTTAATATTGTCTGGCATTTATTCATCACTTATTTTGAATGCTTTATGTATTATCTTAATTCTCACAATTTAAGGCATGTGTACTATTGTGTATATATACAGTATAATTAAATAATGTCTCCAAAGACATACTGCTAATTGGAGTAGGGACTGGATTCAAACCCAGGGCTATTAGTCTGTAGAGCTTTCTGTTTTAACAGTTTTGCTATACCACCTCTCTGATTGGAGGACAAGACTTAGGATCCAGTAGGCTAATATTTCTAACTAGTTGACACTTTGTCACATATATTTAAAGCTGTGAACATGCACAAGGAATCAATCAAAGGAAGAGCATTTCTCCACCCAGGGTCACCTTTATTATTTCTCTCATCACACACCTGGGCTGTTGAAAGTTGCTATAGAAAATCACGAAACTCTTCTGACTGGATCTGTACGGTTATGTTTTCTAATTTTAAGGCTGCTCACAATTCTTTTGCTGACTCCCCATCACGTTTTCTACAGGAACGTTTCCGTCCTATCCTTCATCTCAGCAAAAACCTTTACTTCTGGCTTGACTGAGATTAATGTTTGGAAGTGTGTTCTTTTGGGGAACTGTCTTCCTGGTCCTCTTGTTTTCGTGTTTCCCAGGAATGAACAGAACTGGAGCAGCACTTCCTTTTTCCCCGTCCACTCCTTCCTTCCTCTTATCCATGAGGATGAGTGATTTAGGTGATTGTTGGTACAGGTGGACTCTGACATCCAAAGGTCTACGATCCTTAATTAGGTAGGCTGGATGTTTTAATTCACTGCTCCCTTTGCTTACCCTTCTTCTATGTCTTCTATGCCTGTTCACAGGGTGAAGGTGTTCTCTTTTCTCCTTCATGTGACAACTTACTGGGGCAGGCCCAACTAGTCATTGGTCTATTCAACATTTAGCAGCAAAGTCCATATACGGGTAGCATTTACTCTGTGGCACTTACTGAACTAGGCTCTGAGTAGAGTACAAAGATGCCTAGGACCATTCTGGTCCTCAAGGATATTATACACTGATTGACAAATTAAAGCCAATGGTGGTAAAATAAGGCCTATAAATATAAAAAAAAAGTATGCTTCTAAGAAACATACAGAGTATGAAATCCCAGAGAAATAAAACAACAGACTATGTAAACTATGAAAACAACAGACTGTGGAATTCCAGAGAAATAAGAGATCACTTTCAGTAGAGATGATCAAAAGGAGAGATCCCTTTCAATGAGATAATCAGGAAACCATTCCAAGTTCTCTACAATCTGAATACTGTAAACTTCTTTGATGTTGTAATGCCACCATTCCTCCATGAGAACAGGAAATAGTGCCTTCCATGCTTCAGTTAATCCTTATAATAATGCTACAAGGAGGTATTCTTATGTCCATTTTATAGACACAGACCTGCCTAGAAAATTGAAGTCCTGAGAATTAAGTAGTTTGCTCAGATTCACATTGTTAATCACTGGGAGAACAGGAAAACCCAGGTATGCCTATTTTGATGTCCACATTATTTTCTTAAGACCAGACCACTTTCCAAACTGTTTGGTGTAGGATGAAGAGCCCTGGGTAAGATTAATAAAGTCAGGATTTGAGTACTGGAACCACTATTTCCTAGGTGTGCGATTTTGGACATTTCACCTCTCTACTCTTCAGTGTCTTTATTTGTGAGAGACATAGATGAAAATTCCTGTCAACTCCAGGAACTCTGGGGAAGTTAAGGTGAGATAGGCCTGAGATAGGCCATCTGAGTGCCAGTCCAGAACTTTACTTCAGCTAAGAACTATGCAAGTATTATTTAAACAGCATGAACAGAGATTGGGTTCCCTGGAACCAGACTGTGAGATGGGGAGTTGCATGATGAAATTTTGCTGGAGTGTGGTCTTGGGAAATAGACTGCTGCAGAAGTAAGCCAGGTAGTAGCAGGTAGAGTAAGAAGCTGAACAGCAGTGCAGTTACAAATGAGGCCTCAACTGATCACCACAAGCACCCTGAGGCCTAGTGGTCATTTAGAGTTGCTTATATTGAGGCAAGGGAGCTTGAACTTTTGTTTCCCTGAATAAACCAGTCACTGGCTGTGGGTTGCCCCTTGGGACGGGCTGTAACCTTGGGCAGGGCAATCCCCTGCAGGTGAAGGCCATCCCCAGTGAGGAGTGTAGCAGGTGCTATTCCCAACAGCCTGAAACGGACGCATGGGCCCTGAAGAGGAGATCTGGGTAGAGCACTGCAGGATCCTCTACAAAGACCTCAGATGCTAAGAGCCCCACCACCTCTGTCATGATCTCTCAGTGCTCACCCCTTTTTCTTAGCCCTTCTAACATTACAGTGCGTGCCATCCATTTGGTACTTTCCTCCCCACTTGAACAGTGATTCAGGGCCATGTCTTAGATCTTTGAGCTTCCAGCACTGAGGAGTGTACTGACTACAGGTAGAAACAGCTCAATTAATGTTTGATGTTGGTGATGTTAATGGCAATGATGATATACCGACTACCCTGCTGGGTACTGAGGAGTCTGGAAAGGAAGCTAATAAAATCCATTTTATTTGCCAAATATATAATCACAGAAAAAAAACTAAGGGATGTGAAAGAATTACTATAGTTAGCAAAGTATCTTACACATAAAAAAGTGCTCAGTGTATTTCTATAGAGTAGACAGGTAAATGGATGAGTAAAAGAATGTGGAAGAGAACAACTGAGGGCCAGCTGGTTGGCTCAGATTCTCAGCACAACTCAGCAAAACCTTGAAAGGAACAACTATGGACTGTGGCCTGGGATGTCAGAATGATTCCTTGAAGATGGTGGCCTTGAGGTCTGGGTGGCATAGAGATGGGAGGAAGGTGGAAGAGAATGTAGTGGAGGTCGATAAGGGAATATTTTATGGTAGGCAGGAAATCTCAGATGTGAGGGATTTGGGTAGGCACGAGGGCAAGTAAGGACACTTGCTTCTTTGGGGTTAGGTGTCTTTGTGTGTGAATTGCAGGGTGCAAAGCTCAACAAGTAGGGGAAATGGAATAGATTGTGAAAGGGCTAGGGGAGTTGACAGTACTACATCATGATGGAGTCCTGAGTTGGGGAGTGAAAAATGAAAAAAAAAGAATGTAAAAAGTGCAGGGCCTCAGAATAGATTGAAGGGAAAATCAATCTGAGGCAGAGAGACCAGATAGAAGGTTGCAGTGGCATTTAAATATAACTGATGAAAGCCTGAACATGGGTGGTTGAAGTTGGAATAGAGAATAAGGGTGAAGTTCAGTAGTTAATCTCAAGAAAGAAAAATAGGACTTAATAACATGCTGATTTTTTCCCACTTCTTTGTGCCTTAAATCCAAGAATGTTGTTGAAAAAAAGGAACTTCAAATTTCTTCAATAGTTATATCTTTAAAAATATTAATGTCAGGGACTTCCCTGGTGGCGCAGTGGTTAAGAATCTGCCTGCCAATGCAGGGGACATGGGTTCAAGCTCTGGTCTGGGAAGATCCCACATGCCGTGGAGCAACTAAGCCCAAGAGCCACAACTACTGAGCCCACGTGCCACAATTACTGAAGCCCGCGTGCCTAGAGCCCGTGCTCCGTAACAAGAGAAGCTACCACAATGCTAAGCCCGTGCACTGCAAGGAAGAGTAGACTCCACTCGCTGCAACTAGAGGAAGTCCGCGCAGCAATGAAGACCCAACTCAGCCAAAACTAACTAAATAAATAAATGTATATATATTTTTAAAAAACTAATGTCATTATCCACAATGTCTGAGATTCTAAAAGCATTAAGATATGCCTGTACAATATGACCAGAATGACTGTTTTGTCTGAATTGACAAAAGGCTAGTTAAATCCTATTTTAATCATTCCACTCAAGGCAATTATCTACCCTCTGTATAACTCTTCTCAGTCTACTAAGTGTGTTCATATTTTAAAGTGGCCAGTTAAAAACTACTCAATTTAGCCAAAACATCTAAGCCAACAGTACAGTATTAATATATATATATATATATTTAAAATCTTCCTATCTACCTACCTATCAATCATTTATCTCTCTCCATCTATGTCAGCAAGACCAAAGTTAGGTCATTTATGTCTTGATCTAATTTTGCGGTGACTTGGTCTTGTCTCGAGCCAGGACTGGTACAATATGACCTTGGTTGAAAGAGCATGTTCCTCATAAGTACAGACATGTTGTGTGATGTACATGGTATTTATCATGAGTATTTATAAACTCTGACATTGTAGAAATGCAAAGTATATTAGACTAATTCATTTTTATTTTTTATGTTTCCTATTTTAAATTGCTGCATAATTTAATGGAAACATAACACATAGTCTACTTCCTGAAAGAACTCTTAATTTGGGGCTACATGGAATTCAAAAACTATTCTTTTAATATTTTTAAATATTTTCAATGTAAATATCTGTATCTATTGATTAATTATATTCTTTTTATATTACTGACTTATTCCATCACCAGCTATATAAAATTAACCTACCTTTAAAATTTATGTGTAACAAAATACAATGCTTGAGATTACTTTTTGTTCCTGTATATTGCTTCTTTAATACTTTCAATTTCCTTCTTGTTTTGTATTGCTAGGCAGATATTTCAGAAGGAAAAAGTACAGTTTCCTTCTTCATGGTTTTATTTTATTCTTTAAAAAATTCCAGCCATTCTGTTGGGCTATTTTTTAAAATTAAACTTTGCCTTTAGAGATAATTGTAGATTTACATGCAGTTGTAAGAAATAGTACAGATATAGTCTGTGTATTCTTTACATTTCCCTCAATGGTAACATCCTGCAAAGCATAATATAATATCACAACCAGGATATTTACATTGATATAGTCAAGGTCTAGAACATTTCCATCACTACAAGGAGTTCTCATGTTGCCCTTTTATGGCCACACTCATTTCTCTTCTGTACTTTCCCCATCTTGTTCTCCACGAACTGTTCTCCATTTCTATAATTTTGTCATTTCAAGAATTTTTTAAAATTGGGGTAGAGTTGCTTTACAATGTTGTGTTTAGTTTTTGCTGTACAACGAAGTAAATCAGCTATATGTATACATACATCCTCTCCCTCTTGGACCTCCCTCCCACCACCCCCGCCCATCCCACCCACCCATCTAGGTCACCACAGATCACCGAGCTGAGTTTCCCGTGCTATATAGTAGGTTCTCACTAGCTATCTGTTGTACACATGGCAGTACACATATATCAATTCCAGTCTCCAAATTAATCCCTCCCTCCCCCCCATTCTCTATATCTGTTCTCTACATCTGCATCTCTATTCCTGCCCTGCAAATAGGTTCATTTGTACCATTTTTCTAGGTTTCACATATATGCGTTAATATACAATATTTGTTTTTCTCTTTCTGACTTACTTCACTTTGTGTCACAGACTTTGGGGCCATCCACGTCTCTACAAATGACCCAACTTCGTTCCTTTTTATGGCTCAGTACATAAATAGAATCCTACAATATGGAAACTTTGGAATTGTTTTGTTTTTGTTTTTTTTGTGTTTTTTCTTTCTGTTTCACTCAGTGTAATTATCTTGAGAGAAATTTAAATTGTTGGCTTGTATCAACAGGTTTTTTGCTAAGTAGTATTACTCCATGGCATAGATAGGATATTTAAACATTCATCCGTTGAAGGACATCTGGGTTGTTTCCAGTTTTTGGCTGTTATAATAAGTTTGCTATAAATATTCAAATAGATGATGAAGTCAGTTTACCAATTTTTCCTTGTATGGATCCTGCCTTTTTTGCTGAGTCCTAGATTGTGAAGATTTCCTTTCCTGTTTTTCCTAAAATTTTATAAATAAAAGTTTCACATAGAGTAACTCTGTTATCTATTTTGATTTAATTTTTATATAAGGTGTTAGGTTTATGTCACAGTTTTCGTTTTTGTTTTGCCTATGGATATATAGTGGCTCCGGCACTAACTGAAAAGTCAATCCTGCCTCCATTCAATTTTTTGTATTTCTGTCAAATGTCAATTAAGCATGTATATGTGGTACTATATCATACTGGTACTATATCACCTATATCACACTATCTTGATTAATGTAGCTATGTGGTAAAACTTACTATCAGGTAGAGTAATCTTTCACTTTATTCTTCTTTGTCAAGACTGTCTTAGCTATTCTTGTATATTTGTCCTTCCATGTACATTTAGAATAATCTTGTATACATTTACAAAAAGTCTTGCTGGGATTTTCATAGGAACCAGTGTGGGGAGAATGATAACTTTATTGGTCTTCCAATCCATTAACATGAAATACCTCCCCCCCCCTTTAATATCTCCTTTGATTAGTCATTTTCAGCATACAAATCCTGTGCATATTTTGTTAGATTTACACCCAAGTATTTCATTTTTTTGAACAGTTGTGAATAGTGTTGTATTTATCATTTCAGTTTCCATGTGTTCATTATTAGCATATAGAAATGGGATAAATTTTTCTGTTTATTTGTATTCTGCAAACTTGCTGAACTCACATTACTTTTAAAAGTTTTTTTAATTTCTTAGGATTTTCTGTGTGGACAATTATGCCATCTGCAAATAAAGGCATTTTTTATTTCTTCCATTCTCATCTCTATGCTTTTCATTTCCTTTTCTTTTTTTTTAAAGTCTTTATTGAATTTCTTACAATATTGCTTTTGTTTTTTAAAAGTCTTTATTGAATTTTTATGTTTTGGTTTTTTGGCCACAAGCCATGTGGGATCTTAGCTCCCCGACCAGGGATTGAATCCACACACCCTACATTGGAAGGCGAAGTCTTAACTACTGGACCACCAGGGAAGTCCCCTTCCTTTCTTATATTACTGCACTGGGTAGAATTTCCAGCACTGTGTTGAATGATGAGAGTGGATATCCTTGCCTTGTTTCCCATCTTAGGAGGAAATTATTTAGTTTTTTAACCATAGAGTATGTTAACTATATGTTTTTTGTAGATGCTCTTTGTCAAGTTGAGGAAGTTCACCTCTATTCCTGTTTTTTGGACAGTTTTGATCACAAGCTGGGTGTTGAATTTTGACAAATGATTTTTCTGCCTTGCTTGATATGATCACGTAAGTTTTTCTTTAGATCTCTAATATGGTGAATTACATTGATTTTTCAAGTATTGGACCAGCCTTGACCTCTGGAATAAAACCCTCTGGGTCATGGTGTCTAATTCTTTTTATATAGTAATGAATTCTATTTGCTAATATTTTGTGAAGGATTTTTACATCTATATTCACAAGGGATATTGGCATGTAGCTTTTTGTTGTTGTTTTTTGTTTTTTTGTTTTTATTTGGTTTTGGTGTCAGGGTAATACTAGCTTCATACAATGAACATAGCTTTATACAATGAAATAAGAGGAATGTTTCCTCTTATTTTCTGAAAAAATTGCATAGAATTGGTATTAATTCTTCTTTAAAGGTTTGGTAGAATTCTCCTGTGAAACCATCTGGGCCTGAAAAAATGGGCAGATGGAGATAGTTTTTAAGTTACAAATTCAATTTATTTAATAGTTATAGGCCTATTCAAACTATCTGTTTTATATAGGATGAACTGTGGTAGTTTGTGTTCTTGAGGAATTAGTCTGTTTCATCTAGGCTGTTAAACTTATGTGTGTAGAGTTGTTCATAGTATTCCTTTATTACCCTTTTGATGTCTTGAAAATCTGTAGTGATATCTCCTGTTTCATTGCTGATACTGGTAATTTGTATCTTCCTTTTTTTTCAGTCTTGTTGGAGGGTTGTCAACTTTATTGATGTTTTTTAAGAAATATCTTTTCTTTTCATTGGTTTTCTTTATTTTTCTCCTTTTCAATTTTATCCATCTGCTCTTTAACATTTCCTTTCTTCTGCTTGATTTTGCTTATTTATCTCTTTTCTAGGTTCTTGATGTGGTAGCTTTGATTGTTTGAGACTTTTACTCTTTTCTAATATGTGAATTTTAGCGTTATAAATTTCCCTCTCAGCACTGCTTTAGCTGTGTCCCATAGATATTGATTTTGTATTTATTGTTGTATTGTTGATTGTTGATATTGATTGTTGTATTTCCATTGTCATTCAGTTCAATGTATTCTTTTATTTCCCTTGAGACTTCCCCTTTGACCCATGGATTATTTGGAAGTGTGTTGTTTCGTTTCAAAGTGTTTGGAGATTTTTCTTTTATCTTTCTGGTTTTGATTTCTAGTTTGAGCCCATTATGATGAAAGTACACACCCTAAAATGATTTCCATACTTTTCAACTTGTTGAAGTCTGTTTTACAGGCCAGAATATGGTCTATCTTCATGTATAATCTGTAGGCTCTTGAAAAGAATGTGTGTTCAGCTGTTATTGGGTGGAATACTCAACAAATGTCAATTAGATCCTGTTGGTTGATGGTATTGAGTTCTTCTGTATCCTTGTTGATTATCTGTCTTAGGTATACCAATTGTTAAAGAGGGGTGTTGAAGTATCCAACTATATTTGTAGATTTATCCATTTCTTCTTTTAGCTCCACCAGTTTTTGCTTCACATTTTCTGTAGCTCTGCTGTTTGGTGAATACATATTTAGGATTGCTGTACATTTTTGGTAGATTAACTTTTTGTCATTATTTAATGTCCCTCTTGTCTCTGGTAATTTTCTTTGCTCTGAAGTCTACTTTATCTGATATTAGGTAGCCACTCCTATTTTCCTTTGTAATATAATTGTCTTCAATATATCTTCTGTACACACTTAGAACCACATCAGGTAGTATTATAATTTTTGCTTCAACTAAAAACCATAATTGAGAAAACTCAAGAAGAGATGATACCCATTTTCTTTTTTTCCTCTCTAGATCTTGTACTTGTTTCTACTTCTACTTTGTACCACTCTTTATTGAAATGACTCTTCTAAATTTCTTTTCCAGATCTGTAAGTCTTACTGCTTTCCTCTGCTACCAGACACTACTTATCATCTGAACTTGTTCAAAGCAAGTTATGTCAGAGCTCTATTCCACTCTCTTCTGAAAGAAAATGAAATCTAATTATCATATTTTTATGCAAAGATAACAAGGATAATAAAATCCTGAAATGTGAAAGGGAGATGTGAAAAAGAGCATTCATAATAAGCTCAAAGAGTTTTGAGACACACATTTGATGTGTACACGGATCTGCAGCAAGATCTTGACATTGTCATGTAACATTAAGATGGCAAAATAAGTAAAGACAGTGTTTCCATCCTACACTAATTTTTACCAAAAGATAGAGCTGAATAAAAGCCAGCTGAATCTCTGCCAGTCCCTGGGCATATGTACAAGGAATTGCACAGGCATGAAAAAGCAAAACTACAGTAAATAATGTGATTGAAGTAAACAGATGCTGCAGGTGAGTGTGCCTTTTAATTTGGATAAAAAGCTAACTATGCTTTCATTACTATGACTTCATATAGTATATTTTTCCAAATTTACATTCTTCAAATATAATTTACCTTAAAAAATTTTTTATTTTCAAAGTTATTTCTTATCGAACTGCCTATTTTGCTATGAAGTTCAATAAAAATGATAAATCTTACTGTTTAAGCCCTCTGGTTTTATACAGTAAGGATAAATGGAAAAAAAACTTAGTTCAGAATTTGTATCCACAAAGTTGTATGGGACTTTAATCATTACATTGTAGAGTTTGATTAGAAACCTCTGAAAGTTGCTCCTTTACCTCTGGCCTTTCATGTGGGGGACCTTGCCTCTTTGGGAGCATTTTTCACATTGCATCTTAATTTATTGACATGCCTCTCTCATGAGAATGTGAGCTCCTGGACAGGGATCAGCACCTTATATACTTGTTATCTACACTAGTCTATTATTAGAAGGAATGATTTTTAAGCAAAGTTTATTTGTGGTTTTATAGATGGTAATTTTAGAGGAAATGAATCCTCTCTAGCTAGTTGCAGCAATATAAAAATAGTTGCTTTATTATCACTTGTAAAGTGGACATGGACTGTAGTATTTATCAATATTTATCAATCTATTAACTGATATGTGACTCCTACTTTGTGTTGTGCAATCTGCTGATCACTGTAGGAGTGTGAAAATAGTATAAAGCATAATTTGCTCTTTTTGGGAGTCTCTAATCTACTTGGGAAGATAAGACCAATAGATGAAACAATTCAAGTAAATCTAAGCTTATACACAACATGGGGCTGTAACTGGGTTGTAGAGAGTATGCACATTAGAGGTTCAAAGTAGGGGTGGATCACAGAGAGCTGGAGGATCAGGGAAGGGTTCCTAGAGTAGATGAGACTTAAGTAGGGTCCTGAAGTATGAGGTACAGTTCTGGTAGATGGAAGGAAAGACCAGTGGTTTGGGGAGAATGAGGAATTTCCCAGGGAAGAGGACATTAAATAAGAAATATTTTTTAAATTACGGAAAAGAAGGAAGATGTCTCAAGAACCACTGAATCTTTTGAGATTGTACTTCCTCTTTGTTTTATGGTGAGGATCAACCAGATTTCTCAGAGGATGATGAGTGACATAGAAAATGAAAGATATTTGTTGGAGGGTCAGGATAATGGCTGTCCAAGCCTGATGGGCCATCTTCTATCTCAGTAGTTAGAAGAAACTCAATGAGCAAAGACTAAAGCTTATAAACGGGGTGGGATAATCAGAGACTTCTGGGAGAGAGAAAGATCAACAAGTAGAACTACCTCAGGCCCCTGTCTCTAACTTGCAGGGTGCCCAAGGAGACACAGGACAGTGGCCTCAAACTTTTAACCAGTGAACTCACTAAGGAAGGGACTTCTGGTTAAGGATTTATTTATTTTTTCCCAACTGTTGCTGAGTGCATAGACCCTGGCATGGATAAATATCTTTAAATTGGAGAGATTATGCCTGTGTATAAATTTAATATGTAAGTATTTAATTATGTAAGTTATGTATTTTTGGTATTTGTTTTGAATATGATTTATGAAATGTTGGCTTGTAGAAAACTGGCACATAGAGATATGTTGAAGCAGGTTTAGAATTTTTATCAACATAAATTGTATATAAAATGTACATTTTATATACCTCGGTAGTGTTATCACTCTTTCTAACACATTTTAAGGAGGAAACCTATTTTCATATTGTGGGTCTCAAGAATAAATGAAAAAAAAAAGAAACCCATAAAACAATTCTCTAGGTTTCCCTAGAAAATGTTCTCGGCTCCATATGTGCTTTGCGTTTTATAATTAAACTTGTGCCTGGACCAATGTCATTTGAATTTTAAAGGTTATGTACATAGAATGTCAAACCAATCATTTAAAACGCATTAGTAAAGTGAAGCGTTGGCCAAGATCCTTCTCAAAAGCTCCTACTCCTCTCAACATTATCTAATTCTATGAACGAGAAACATTCTATCTATTGTGAGTGGTTTAGTTTACACTCTGCTCAACAACCAGTTGACTGGCTTTCTTGACTAGGTCCCGGATTCATAGGGATGCACACACAACCTCACGTGAAGCAGCACCCCTTGTAATCACAAGTTGATCACAAGGTAACCATGGTAGCAGAGCAATGAGAGAGGTAGCTGTCCCACTGCCATTTATCTGTGTGCCACATGTTTGCATGAAAAATTTGTTAAGTACTTTATACTTGGAACTTGTTTTGTCTGTAACTCCTGTGAACAAGAAAACTTTTATTGCCAAGTTTAGAATGGTCTTGAATTTTATGGCTTTTTCGATTTGTATCCAAATTTGTGTCAGCTGGATTTCACTTTGGTCGTGTTGGCAACACATGACTTTCTGGTTCTGAGACAGACTAATTAGAAGGTGCATAGTCATCAGATTGCTAACCGCACATTTTAGGGAGCTAAGTGTAAATAAATCTAAATCATATGAAATAAATTTACTGAAAAATACACGTGAATTTAAAAATTAATGGAAAAAAATCAGTGCCAAAATGACCTGTTCTTTTTCTCAAAACCAAAACCACTTAAGACATTATTTACTGAACTTGAAATTGTAGTTGGGCTTGTCATTTTCTATCGGAAAGAAAGAAGTTCAAAATGGTAAAACACTGGGTGGAAAAATATTCTAACTGAAAAACAAAAGGCAATTCTATTTTAGAAGGTTATGCTTTTCTTAGGTTGCGAAAGCCGTCTCTATTACCTCAAGATATAGAAATTTCCGCCTAGAATCAGAGGGTATAGTCTCAGGACTAGAAGAGCCTTGAAAGCTATTCAGTCAGGCACCACCTGATAGGCTGAGGTCCTTGCCGTGTGACTGGATGTTTGTACTTAGACTTCTCCATGCTAGACAAAACTGTTTTTTGAGGCAGCCGTTCCACACTCATGGACTGCTAGAAAGAAACCAGTCTCTCTGGAGCTTCCCCCAAGTGGTGCTTATCCCTCAAGACTGGTTTAATTCATTTTTCTTAGAACTGTTTGTTTTAGTTATTTGTAAGGGCAGAAGCTCACATGTGTTACCTTAAGAAAAAGGGAGTTTATTATAAGGATTCACATGGAATGGAAAAAAAGAGAGAGAAGATAGCAGGAACAGAATTAGTGTTCCAGGATCTCTCTTTCTCCCTCTCAGCACATTGGCTACCCTCTGATATTTGCTCTCTTTTCTTCCCTCTGCTGCTGAACTTTGTTCACAAAGTGTTTTGCTCTCTCATCATTTTAGTTTACACATGGTCTTAGTTTACCATGGGCCAACTCTGTCTGCTGGCTTCCTTTTAGCTTTTGCCTTTATTACTAACAGGTTCAGTCTTTCTGTGTTTTCTAATACAAATTCCCATTTAGGGAGAGTGAGGTCCAGCTTACCTTTTTACTCCAGGTGCTGGCATAGGTGGCTGGCTTATGGACTGGCTGCCTTTCAGTGATAGTCATATGTCAACTACTAGTCCACCTTGATTGGAATGGTGTTGTGTGATATAAAGCATGGCCATTTCATTGGTATCTAGAATGCAGGATGGTGGTAGAGGCAGCATCTCTTTCAAGTGGAGTAGGTGGGTGATTGTTAACACCCCTGTACATATTTCTTAAATTATTTGAAATGTGTGTTTATATACCTTCCTACCCTGTTAGTCTCCAGGTTAAAGATTTCCAGGCTTTTCAATTTTTGCTTACAGAACATGGTTTTGAGCGGCTTTACTACTTTATCTTTTGTGCATAATTTGGTTGACTTATATCACTCTTAAAGTTATAACTGGAAGTCGAGAATTCATTCCAAGATGATCTGACTGGTTTATGATAGGAATACCACCTACCACATTTTAATACCTTGCTTTAACTAATGCCGCCCAAGATTCAATTAGATTTTTCTAAGAGTCACTTTATCTTGTTGACTCATAGATCTTACTGTTGGCTAAGCTTCTTAAGTCCTTTTCTGTACATGCTGCTGAGATAGCCCTCTTCTTATCTCATACAATTGACTCTGTACTCAAGTTCAAGATGCTTTATGTTGCTTAAATTTTATTTTTGTTAAAAATTTAACGTTAATATTCTGCCCTCTAGAAGCTTACATTTCATCACTGATCATACTTGGTATAAAGAAGGTCCTTAATATATTATTTAATAAATGTGGAAAAAACTTTTTTTTAGGGTTTGTCTTTGCAATCACCTGTTAAATCTTTTCAGACCAATCCTTAATCTGTTCTCCGATATTTTCACTCTCAACCTCATGGGTGATAGTCATTTGGTCATGTACCCTCCAATCTGAATTTTTTGCTCTTTCTCTGCTCCACTCTGTAGCATAGAGGGTTGACCTCATTTTTCAGGCTCCATTGCTAGTTGGCTTCTAGCTAGGTATAGACAATGGAGATTCTTAAGGGGGATTGAAGGGCAGAAGAAAAGGAGAAGCCAGGATACCTTTCCCTATCATTTTTGCTTTGATCCTCATCCTTCAGGACATTGACTACTGCTTTTGTAGGACAGCACCTCAGTCCCTGGTGTCAACGACTCTTGTTGACCTTGGATCCTGGCTTTTGGTAAGGCTGCCTTCTCCCTTTGCTATTTCAGCCCTAGAGGTAGTGATAGCTTTCTGAGTCTTGCTAAATTCTGGTTGCCTCATAGTCCCTTTTTAGGCCTTTAGATTCTTCCTATAACTTCGTAACTGGTTCCCCATTTTAAATTCCCTTGACATTTGTCCACCTGGGGTGGATACTGTTTTCCTAGCTGGATCCTGGCTGATAAAGATAGAGGAGACTGCTAATCATATCTAAGGATAATATATCCTCTCTCTTTTTTGCTTTCAAATCTCTATATAATACAAACAAAAAAATTTTTCTTAAAGGTACCCCATTAGCAGATGACTAAAGGTGGCATAGTGGTGCAGCAATTAAGAGCATAGATTCTGAAGCCACACTGCCTGGGTTCAAATCTCAGATCTACCTCTTATTATATATGTCACCTTAGGCAATATGTTCACACTCTCTTTTTCTCAGTTTTCCTATCTATAAATTAGGAATATTAGAAATGCTTACTTTAGATAATTTTGTGAGACTTTCCTTACTTGAAATAATTTGGGCCACATGTGTTTTGGAACTGAGAACATTTTAGATTTTAGGAAGGTAATATGGTACATGTAATTATATTTATATGTTACATAATATACCATATATTACATAATACCCCCAATGGAATCTAGGGCACTGATTAGTAATCAGACATTAACGCCTTCTAAAATCAGATCAGATTTTGCTGCAAAATGAGTTTGGTCAAGTTTTGCTGCCAATTGAGTTACAAAAAAACCTGGTTGACAAAGGTTTTTGAATTTTAGAATTATGAGTGAGGGATTAGGCTATGTCTGCTACAGAGTAAACACTAGATAAATGTTAGTGAAAACTTCTTTCAGTTTGGCACTAGTTCATCATTCTCTCTACCCAGCTTGATTAAAAAAAAAAAAAAAGTCCATGTGAAGTCCCTTCACGGGGAAGGGCCCCAGGTTTTTCCTGGATTTAATAGCTCCAAAATCATGATGCAAGACAACCTCCAATTTTTAAAGTTCAAAAATGCCGCATTGGGGCTTCCCTGGTGGCGCAGTGGTTGAGAATCCGCCTGCCGATGCAGGGTACACGGGTTCGTGCCCCGGTCCGGGAAGATCCCACATGCCGCGGAGCGGCTGGGCCCGTGAGCCGTGGCCACTGAGCCTGCGCTTCTGGAGCCTGTGCTCCGCAACGGGAGAGGCCACAATAGTGAGAGGCCCGCGTACCACAGAAAAAAAAAAAAAAAAAAAAAAATGCCGCATCTTTTGCATTAATTATTTCAACTTAATAGAAAATACCAACAATAGGAAATTTAGCAAACCAGCCATTGAGCCCATCTAGGTAGAAATCTAATTCTATTTTGTCAGCCAGAAACATCTAGTATGCTGAATGCTGAGAACTTACCAACTATAACAGCAAAATATTAGGGAAATACTGGTTTGAGTTTTCAATTTCGTCTTGTGTTTGAATCACTCAATGGCAATAATTCATTCCTCCCAAAATCTGAAGTTTTCTTCTGCAGTCTGGCTGAATTCTCAGCCAAAGTGATCAGTCTAATGTAGCAACCCTAAAGATCAGCAATTCTGTGAGTTTTCTCAGCTTTGATGGTTTCAATAGGCTACATTTGTCTTGGAAATTTGAGTTCTAGGATAGAAACGGAATTGATATTTTTGTTATCAAACTTCAGATAAAATAGTTTAAAATAGCTCTGAAAGAAAGTATAAAAAAACTGTCATAAATTTTAAGATTGGAATTGTATCTGCCCCTGTTAAAGTTGGATGAATTAGTGTATACATCATGGATTTTTTTTTCTAACCTTTCCTTGCTTGTAGCATCACTTTTCTTGCACACACCTGACTAATATAGGCAGTTTAAAGTGATATCTGACTAATTTTGCCAAAGGCTTTGGAAGATCTGATAGCAGTCTTTAAAAAATCTCACTATTTAAGCATTGTAATACCAAACTTATTGAATAAAATGCCTGTTTTGTTCTGGAAGATTTACCTTTCATTATTTTCTATGGCTCTGTAGAAATGTTTCTCTTGGAACTGCTCATGGAGGTTTGTTCTCCATCTTTTCTAACATTGATAATTCTCCCCAAAGGTACCTTTCAACTGAGCCATTTAACTCACCAGGGGGATCAATAGATTGAGACCAAGCTTGCAACCACCTAGGGCTTTTGGCCCTGCTCTTCTCTTCCAACCATGCATTCCAGTGGGAGAGCAGCCACATTAAGGCCAAGTTGTCAAAAGAAAACTTGGATTTCCTTCCTCCTCAACACTGAGGTGAGCTCCCTTCCACAAAACCTTGCCTCTTGTTACTTACATGTTACCTTATATGGCTTCAGAGTGGAGGCTGAAGCAAAGCCTCCACTACCTGTGCCATTCTCTTTTGTCCACTATCAAGACTCCTTGGGCAGCCTCTGTTTTTACCATCTCTGTCCAACTTATTTCTGAGGTTGCTTCAGTTAGACTCTCTACCTTACTTTAGAGCCTGACTCACAAACTATTTTTGAGAAAATTTCTTACTTTAAAAATTTCTGTTGCTAAAATGCCTTCAGGTATTGGATTGTCACTTCTGGAGCGCTGTCATTTATTATGTATTTATTTATGCAATAACAAGTTTCTTCTTCACTTTCTAATATGTGTATATCAATATCTATCAATATTGTGTGTCTATATGTAATACTTATTATACTGTGTCCATGTACACACATCTGTCTTAGCTTGGACTGCCATAACAAAATACCACAGACTGGTGGTTTAGACATCAGGGATTTATTTTCTCACAGTTCTGGAGGCTAGAATTCCCAGATCAGAGTGCCAGCATGGTTGGTTTCTGGTGAAAGCACATGGCCTCTTCTTTGTTTGGAAGTGGAGAGAGTGTAAGCAAGCTTTCTGGCATCTCTTTTTATAAGGGCACTAATCCAATAATGAGGGTCCCATCCTCATGATCTCATCTAAACCTAATTACCTCCCAAAGACTCCATCTTTGAATACCATGACATTGGAGGTCAGGGCTTCAACATGTGAATTTTGGGTGGACACAGTCATTCAATGTATATATGTTGGAGAAATTCATGACCCCGTGTGCTTAGTCCTATAACCACATTTAAGCCAAGCTTGTGATTCCATCTAAATTGAGGGCAAAACTTAGTATTTGTGGCAAGATGATAATATTTTGTCCCATAAACTATCCTGGTAGAATTAAATACTGTATTTTTTTTTTTTTTTTTTTTTTTGCGGTACGTTTTTTTGCGGTACGCGGGCCTCTCACCGCCGGGGCCTCTCCCGGCGCAGAGCACAGGC
>NC_041221.1:92554903-92603321 GCF_002837175.3 Physeter macrocephalus | reverse complement strand
GCGCAGGCTCAGCGGCCATGGCTCACGGGCCCAGCCGCTCCGCAGCATGTGGGATCCTCCCAGACCGGGGCACGAACCCGTATCCCCTGCATCGGCAGGCGGATTCTCAACCACTGCGCCACCAGGGAAGCCCAATACTGTATGTTTTGAGGAAGCATCAGTCTCTTGCTAAGTAAACAGAAGAAGTTCAAATATAAATTTAATACCATTATAGGAAATGGAATACATAATAATAATGAAGCCAAAGGTAAATAGAAAAACTCAGAAGTACCAAATATTTCTTAGAACCAGTTTCAGTTTCCAGTAATTCCCATAGGAAGTGCCCAAACGAGACAATACATATATGAAGCAGCTTTGTAAGGCATGGAGCCTTTGAAATGCGTTTTTGTTATTTGTGTTGTTGACTTTTGCTATTCTGTTGTCACATACCTTGGTCCAGATTCTCATCCCCCAGGGCCAGGAGACCAGATTAACAGCAGTCTCCTGGGGGAAAAACCTGTGGGGATTCTGAAGGTGGGGGTGGAGGACTCCAGCTGCTGTGAGAGCTGGGAGGTGTCTGTGACTTGTCACCTCTGATTGCCACAGCCCATGGACAGGATATCTGAGCATAGCACATTGGATTCCTCCACTCTTACTGAAGTCCCTCAGAGAGAGGCATGAAACTACTTCCAGGATGGCAGCTAGAAGACGAAGGCATGCTTGGGAGAACCTGTGGGAGGAGAGGGGAGCCAAAGAATCAAGCATCCTTGACCTTTTCAGTTACATGGTACAAAAAGTGAGCAGAAGCTTACAGGATGAGGGGTGTTTAGTCTCTTATCAAACTTTCATACTGTTTTGCCTGACAGAGCCTAATGACCTCTCTTTACTAAGCTGTACATCCGTACATGGTAATGAAGAGCCCAGGCTGTGGAGTCAGCAGACTTGGATTGTCTTGACTCTGCCTTTTACTAGCTGTGTTGTCTTGGGCAACTTACTTAACATCTCTGGGCTTGTTTGCTCATTTGTAAAGTGGGCTAAAATTAGTACCTATCTAATATTGTTATGGTGAGAATTAAAAGAGACAATGTAGGGAAAACGACTAGCCTAATGCCTGGCACACAGTAAGTATTCAATAACTATTAAGTAATCTCGATTTTATTGTGGCTGATATTATTGTTTCTGCCTGAGTTTGAATCCTGGCTCTGCCACTTACTAGCTATGTGACTTTGGGCATGTTGCTTAACCACTATCTCTGTGCTTTAGCTTTATCATCTATAAAATGGGCATAATAATATTACCTATCTTATAGGCTTGTTATGAGGATTAAATAAACTTAATAGCTATAAGTCCTTGGAAGAATGCCTGGCACATAGAAAATGCTATATATCTGCTGGTTAAATAATTAAATAACGTTATTATCATTACACTAACCAAATTAAAGAGAAATTCCCCTCTCTTTACCTAAGAAACCCCAAACCAAGAATTTAAATTAGAATAAAATATGCTTTTCGAGGTTGTGAAAACATCCAGATAACTAAATTTGAATTAAAAAATCAGGCTAAACAAAGAGCAAGACAGGTCTACAGCTCCATCCATTAGCAGAGAGGCTGCCTAAAATCATAATAAGGCTACCAACATCCCCAAACACACCACCAGACGTGGACCTGCCCACCAGAAAGACAAGATCCACCCTCATCCACCAGAACAGAGGCACTAGTCCCCCCAACCAAGAAACCTACTCAACCCACTGAACCAACCTCAGCCACTGGGGACAGCCACCAAAACCAACCGGAACTACGAAACTGCAGCCTGCAAAAAGGAGACCCCAAACACAGTAAGATAAGCAAAATGAGAAGACAGAAAAACACACAGCAGATGAAGGAGCAAGATAAAATCACACCAGACCTAACAAATGAAGAGGAAATAGGCAGTCTACCTGAAAAAGAAATCAGAATAATGATAGTAAAGATGATTCAAAATCTTGGAAATAGAATAGACAAATTGCAAGAAACAGTTAACAAGGACCTAGAAGAAATAAAGAGGAAGCAAGCAACGATGAGCAACACAATAAATGAAATGAAAAATACTCTAGATGGGCTCAGTAGCAGAATAACTGAGGCAGAAGGACAGATAAGTGACCTGGAAGATAAAATAGTGGAAATAACTACTGCAGAGCAGAAAAAAGAAAAAAGAATGAAAAGAACTGACGACAGTCTCAGAGACCTCTGGGACAACATTAAACGCACCAACATTCGAATTATAGGGGTCCCAGAAGAAGAAGAGAAAAAGAAAGGGACTGAGAAAATATTTGAAGAGATTATAGTTGAAAACTTCCCTAATATAGGAAAGAAAATAGTCAATCAAGTCCAGGAAGCACAGAGAGTCCCATACAGGATAAACCCAAGGAGAAACACGCCAAGACACATAATAATCAAACTGTCAAAAATTAAATACAAAGAAAACATATTAAAAGCAGCAAGGGAAAAACAACAAATAACACACAAAGGAATCCCCATAAGGTTAACATCGGATCTTTCAGCAGAAACTCTCCAAGCCAGAAGGGAGTGGCAGGACATATTTAAAGTGATGAAGGAAAAAAACCTACAACCAAGATTACTCTACCCAGCAAGGATCTCATTCAGATTTGATGGAGAAATTAAAACCTTTACAGACAAGCAAAAGCTGAGAGAGTTCAGCACCACCAAACCAGCTTTACAACAAATGCTAAAGGAACTTCTCTAGGCAAGAAACACAAGAGAAGGAAAAGACCTACAAGAACAACCCGAAACAATTCAGTAAATGGTAATAGAACCATACATATCGATAATTACCTTAAATGTAAATGGATTAAATGCTCCCACCAAACGCCCCCCCCCCCGACCAGGAGTCACTTAGAGTCTGACTTTCATGGCCAGAACATCCTGTGCCTTCTTTGACTTTTCTTCAATTATAACTGTACTTGCCCAATTAGATACAAATACCTGTGTAAATCATAGTACATATGCACCCCCACGCTCTTATGATTATCTAAATCAGATCTTCCCCCAATCATGAAAAGCTCTCACCAGCAGCACTCATCTTTGCAAGGAATTAGAACAACTTTTCATTTCAGGCTCGGAGGTTTACTTTCCAATTGTGCTGAAAACCTAACTGACCCCTGGCTTGAATGGACAAATGCAACAATCCATTGACAATACCACCTTGGTGGGAATGGTTTGTGCCCTGACAGGATTTATCTTTGTCTGTGGTGTTTGTCATTCTCCTCGACCCTATGAATGCCTAGATGGCTGGTGCATAACTGAGCAATCAATGCCACAGTTATCTAACTGTGCCCCTAGCTGTCCACAATCAAGCTGAGACACCTCATTGGTCAACTCCCTTGAATTAACATCGTCCAGTTAGAAAAGACCTCCCAGGAGGTGTTCATGTTTCAGGATTCACTTCCTTTGGCAGGTCCCTACTTCCCTGGTTAGGAGCGAATACAAGTTAGGCTATGATCAGGAACCTCTCCTTAACTCTTGAAGATACTGCAGAATCTGTTGCTAAAGCAATAGCTGCTCAGTGAAAATCCTTAGACTCTCTGGCCCAAGTTGTTTTTGATAATTGGATAGCCCTAGATTATCTTTTAGCTTTGTAAGGAGGTGTCCTCTGTGGCCAACACCACCTGTTGCACCTGGATTAACATTTCTGGGGAAGTTGAAACTCAGCTACATACAATCTCTGAACAAGTCACATAAAAAGGTGACTCCTTCAATAGGGTCTTTTCTTTGACTTATTTGATTTTGATTGGTTTGGGTCCTGGGGACCATGGCTTCGAAGTACACTCCAAACATTGGGAATTATCCTGCCTATCATAATCATAGTAGTCTCCCTGCTACACTGTATTCTCTCAAAAGTTTTTTTTAAAATAAGATTTAATTTTACTTATTTTTGACTGTGTTGGGTCTTTGTTGCTGTGCACGGACTTTCTCTAGTTGTGGCGAGCAGAGGCTGTTCTTCGTTGCAGTGCACGGGCTTCTCGTTGCAGTGGCTTCTCTTGTTGTGGAGCACGGGCTCTAGCTCTAGATCTCAGACTCAGTAGTTGTGGCACGTGGGCTTAGTTGCTCTGCGGCATGTGGGAATCTTCCCGGACCGGGGATTGAACCCGTGTCCCCTGCATTGGCAGGCGGGTTCTTATCCACTGCGCCACCAGGGAAGTCCCCTCTCAGAAGCTTTAAATGCATGACTGCAGCCACTCACCACCAAGCAAATGATCTCCCTAACAACCGGAACATCAGAAAAGGAATAAAGAGAATGACCAACTTAAAAATTGTGAACCTGAAGTTGTGGCCTGTGTATATCACAGAGATTAAGCAAATAACATTATGATCTGTGAATAGCACACAAAAGATCAACAAAAATTGTGAGAACTCAGAGCAGTAGCTGGGAGTGGCACTAACATCTTACATTTTTATCATATCTTTCAGGCTGAGAGTCTGATGAATAAAGGGGAATTGTTAAAAAAGAAACAACAGGCCCAAAATGGAGTTACTTGTGCTAAGCTCCATGTCGTCAAACTGAGACTTAATACCTAACCTAATTGCACTTTCAACCTCTCCTAGGAATGTAATCTTATCCAGTGGGGAATTTCCTGGCCAGCACTAGTGAGGTAATCAACCTGATAGACCCCTGTCTTCCCCCAAAGGAAGGTGAACTTGCCTGAAATATTCCGTTCTTTTCATTTATGACTTCCTTGTCCCACTCCCTTTCTGCCTTTAAAAACCTCTCCTTTTCTGCAGCTTTTTGGAGCTCCTTTCTATTTTTTAGAAGGAATGCTGCCTGATTCATGAATCATTGAATAAAGTCAATTAGATCTTCAAATTTGCTATGTTGAATTTTATTTTTTAACAGATTGCTGTTTAGTATTTTTAAATTTTTAAGCAAAAATACAGAACAAATATTTTTTAGAAGAACAATGTCCATTAGAGAAAATTTCCATTTGTCATAGCTTAAAGCATCAAACTTCAAAGCCAAAAATGCTAGGTAGCCTTTGTAGCACTTAGAGAAAATGAATAAATGCATTTCTAAGTGGTCTCAAGGGAAAAAATAAAAGAAAATATAGTGTTCTCAAAGTGGTCTACAAGAAAAAAAAGGCAACAGATTATTAATTCAAAACCCATCGGTATAAAATTTTAAGTGTAAAGTGAAGTTCAGAAAAAGGAAACTGCAATGTTTAATTTCTGGGTGTTGGATAAATTCCAATTTTACAAGTCAGGGCAGCGTATCAAAAGGAGCATGAACTTTGGAAACTGTCAAAGCTGGTTCCAATTCAGGTTCAGCCATCAACTAGTACATGACTTTGGGCAGCTCTTTAAGTTTCGATTTCTTCACGTGGAAAAAGAAATTAATTAAAGCTTCCTCCAAGAGTTTTGGCAAGAAATAGAAATAATAAATGTAGTAGGCACTCAATAAATGATAGCTGTTATTACTCTCTTCCCTATTGCATATCACAAAAGAATTAAAATAACAACAATAACAATAATAATACAACAACAATGCTACTTCTCTACATGGAAGGGGGATAGCCCATATGAAAGGGATAGTCTCAATTTTATAGGCAGGCTACTCTTTCTCAAAAATGCCATGATACTCCAGAGGCAGGGAACTGTGGTGGGGCTGAATGACCAAGGTAGGGAAAAACCCTTCACACTAGTCAGAAGTAAACTCTAGGCCTGGCTCTGCCACTTACTAGCTATGTGACTTTGGGCATGTTGCTTAACCACTATCTCTGTGCTTTAGCTTTATCATCTATAAAATGGGCATAATAATATTACCTATCTTATAGGCTTGTTATGAGGATTAAATAAACTTAATAGCTATAAGTCCTTGGAAGAATGCCTGGCACATAGAAAATGCTATATATCTGCTGGTTAAATAATTAAATAACGTTATTATCATTACACTAACCAAATTAAAGAGAAATTCCCCTCTCTTTACCTAAGAAACCCCAAACCAAGAATTTAAATTCGAATAAAATATGCTTTTCAAGGTTGTGAAAACATCCAGATAACTATATTTGAATTAAAAAATCAGGCTAGCTTATTTTGCAAATCATAGAACTACTTTATTAATGAAACAGTTTCTGGATATTGCATTTAATTCAGAGTTGAGATTTTCATAAATGTTAACTTTTGTCTTAAAACTTCTACTGCATAAAGCTTGCAGGCAAACCTTCAGGCAATCAAAAGATTTGCCTCGGCAAAATCTCCAATAATAATAAAAAGGGACATTGGACTGTGAGAACTGACTGCATATGCTGAAAACTGAATTATGTAAATTGATATTCAAGCTTCCAGAAGTAAAGCCACAATATTCACAGATAAAAACTACATCCTTTACCTTTGTAAAGTGTATGTGGAGTGTTGGTTAACTGCAGGGGGATGCCAGCTCCCTTCATTGCCTGGAGTGAGGGAGGTGGTGGGTAGCAGGTAGAGTGTGGTTAGGGAGGTTGCTTAGGTATGGTTCTTAGGGCAGTGGATCCTAATCTTTCTTTAGGGTCTCATGTAATCAGTGGATCATCTTCCGTGAACAATACAACTTTTTTTCATCCTTTCTTTTCAGAGAGATTCAAAGATTGCATGGGTCCCAGTCTGAGAACTCCTGGTTTAATGCCTTGGAGAAGGCCTGGGCTCCACACTTTGGAAGAGTTCAGAGTCTAGTTTAAGAGATGGGACATTTCTGGGATCTCTGTAACTTTTTATTGTCCCTATGGAAGTGGGAAATGTCACCCTTGCATGGCAACATACAAGCTTCCTTGGTGGTAGACAGGTAGGTCCTTGGCAGTTGCATGTTTGCACATAAGCATAGGAAACTATACCACCACTTCTGTGCACTTGAAATGACCCCATTTTGTCCTTTGAGGTAGAAAATCTTTATTACTTTTTTGGTTTGTAGAGGAAAGGTTGAAACTCAGAAAGGATAGGTGGCATATCCAAAGCTACACATCTAGCCCTGGTGCCTAACTCTTCTTCCCCTGTGGGAGAGAGGGCAGTTCTCTCTTCCATTCCTTGAAATGTCCTTTGAAGATCTCACCCAGGTGAAAAAAGGACTTTCCCATCAGTGGAATTTATTTTATTACCTCTGATAATATCATTTCGGGCGGAGGAGTATTGTAGTATTGTCTTCCGTCTTGTTTGAATGTAGAATTTTATTTTTGCAAACTTTGATTCTATTGGTGAGAAATAATAACAATCCAAACTTGCATTTATTTGATAACTTTCTTTTAAGGAAGTCAGTGAATACAATTCCTGATAATTCTAAAAAGCTTCAGTAACTTAAAAGCATGTTGTGAATGTTGAAGTTAAATCATATCTCCCAAAGGATTTTCTTTACTTTTTCTATAAAAAATTGTATTTCATTTATGTTAAATCAATTAGTCAAATAATCCATTAACATATGTTGGGCACCTACTATGTGCCAGATATTGTGCTAATGGGCAGGTTGGACTGGTTGGATGAGTTGATTTTCTAAAAGAAAAAATTCAATTCCATCTTATCAAACTTCAGATTCACTTGAAGTTTTATGAACAGCAAGACTCTAAACATAGGGTATGCCAGGAATTGCAGAAATTGGAATAATCTCTAATATTTGAGGATTACCATGCTGGTTGTTATTAGTTTGTCCTCTAGATCCATTTCTGCACTTCTTTGCCCTGCCCTGTTCTTTGGAGTGTGTGGGGGGGTGGGAACCGTGGAAGGGAAGATGGGAATGCTGATCTCTATGTATTGGTTCTCCTAGCATCTCTTGCCTCTGTCTTCTGGTTGTGTTTGACCAATGGCAGACCAGCAGGAAACCAGAGGGTGGGAGGGGAAAGAACCCACTCTATTTCTCCTCATTCTCTGACTCCCTTCTCGTGGTCTGGCAGAGTTGAGTTCCTCTCCTGCTTTGCCTCTGTTGGAGGTTGCCTCTTTCACAGTGCCACTCTCTCCAGGCTGTATACGTCACATTGTGTATCTGTAACATTGGTTTGACTACTTGCCCTGTCCGGCCTAGGGCTGGTACTGGCTCCCCACTGTTGCTAGTCCCTGGATGCCTTGCCACTCCTTATTGGTTCTTTTAGCTCTGCCCACACCCCTGTAAATAGTCCTTTATTTTGAATGTGCCATCTGTTTCCTTTAGCATCCTGACTGATACTGCCAATTAGTCTGTGCCAAGCACTACACTACGGCTTCATGGATTATCTCATATAATACATACCCGCCCTGTGTGGTAGGTTCTAATATTACTCTTATTTTTTTAAAAAAATGTATCGAAAAGAGATTTAAAGGGTAACACAGCTGGAAAGTGGCAGGGCCGGGATTTAAACCCAGGCAGTCTGATTACAGAGCCCATCTGCTTACCCATCATGCTGTATGTCTCTGGTCAGATGCTCTGGGAGACTGACTGCGAGATGAAGATTTGCAGGGCAGGCAGAATTTTGGGGAGTAGAGCTTGCAGGGTGAACACTTGCGGGGTGGGTGGGTGAAGGAAGCAGGGTTGGGGAGAAACAAGTTGAACTGCAGTGCAGGGGAACCAAAAACCTAATCCAAGCCCAGGAGGAGCTTTGGAGCTGGGAAGGCTTCCAATCTGGGGTAAGGGAGCAGGGGTTTTATACCCTGGTATTGCCCAGACACTGAATGCAGGGCTTTAACTTTGGACCCTCTTTGGCCAAGGCAAATCCAGAAGAGAGACTCTGTTGAGAATGTTGACTGCTAACTCTCCCAGAAGCTGGGGGAATGAGGGCCTAGTCTTGGAGGGCAGATCTGGGCAGCATGTTATCACATCCACTATACTGTTTGAAACACATATGGAGGTCATGAGTTAGCAGCTTGCTCAAATCATGTGTGATCTTTGAAAACGTTATTAGACTCATGTATATAGCCGGTTTTCCAACTATACATGCATGTGTGTGTGATTTTGATGTGATTATTTGATGTTGTTGAAAAACACTGAAGCAGGAGTCAAGAGACCTGGATTCGAGTTTCTGCTCTGCAGCTTAATACGTCCCTTTGTTCAATTCACTTAATGCTTCTGGATCCCAGTTTCCTTACTCATAAATTGAGGAATTTTGATTAGATGGTTTCTAAAGCTATCTTAAACTGTAAAGTTCTATTTTTCTATTAACTTATTAGCTTTCTAAAATCCAGAAATAGCAAAAATAAACATGTTGGAATGCTTTTTAAGTAATGCTGGAGACTATTTCTTGAAACCTCCAGTTAGTGACTTTCTCAAGCTTTGTCAATAAATCATGATGAATATCATGAAAATTCACACAGCCCCAGTATCACCCAGTGATCTCTGAAGCGCAGAGATGCCCCTTTTCTCACTGGAATGTCTTTATTTGGTATATGTGAGGTTTAAGAACACTAAACACTTCTCATTCTTTCTGAGCATAGCTCATACAGATATTTTATTTTAAGAATTGTTTTGAAATTGCTTTTGCAGGGTCATTGTTAAAATTTGAACAGGCATTTTCTTAATCTGGCTAGATCTATATTCCTCAAAGTGAGAAGGAGTAGAAAATGGCCTGCGCTTGAGTTGGTAAAATAAAACTGATTCTCAAGGTATAGAAAGGCTAGAGAAACAAACAGGTAAACAAAATCTAGATAACAAAAAAGAGAATGAAGGTATTGATGATAGAATTCTGAAAAAATATTGAGTAAGTACTCAACATTGTGAACTTTAATTAAAACTAATACAAATATATCTTAACAAGAGAGTAAAGGCTTAAATACAGAACCAAGCAAATATAGAAATCCTTTAAGATTGATTTTCCTGAGCTGTGGCCAACGATTCAACAAAAATGGAAAATAACTATTATTGTGAGTCATGTACGGCCCTGCCTGTATGATTTCCCAATGTAAGCCTTATGGTCGAAGCTGCTTGAACCATAAATAAATAAATAGACATACGTTCACTCTGCTTTCCCTACCTGACTCTTGTTAAACCTTATCAACAACTGTAGAGGGCCAAAGAAGCAATTTCAATAAATATTTCATTACATGGGAGCCCATTTGCTGGCATTTCAAATAAATAACTACATTCTCTCACTCAGTGGACACTAGAAGGGGAAACTCTCCAGTTTCCATTTTCAGACTTTCTTTTACTTTCTGAGGAGGTCAGTCATTTCCGTTTTCCAGAGTACAACTCGATTATTTATTGGAGGAAAATGTTTTAAACCAGGAAAAGAGAAAAAAATTCCAACCAAATAATTTATTGAAGACTGTCTCCTGGCAGATTAATCCCTACTACTTGGCCAGGGCTCATTCCAGAGTGATCAGACTGGTCAAGCTTAAATTGTATGTCCACAGGAAGTTGCATAAATAACCCCAAATACTGTGAACCTCTTTGCACTCGGTCATCTCCATGACCTTCAAAGAAAATGTCAGAAAGTTAGTAAGAGAAAATATAGCCTGAGATGCTCTAGTTATGGTATTTTCTAATAAATAACACCCTTTTTTGCTCCTTTCATGTAAACACATTTATCAGTTAAGACTTACATGCTTCTTGGTAAGTGAGTAGAAATACTGCCCTTTACCTTGTGGGTAACCTGGAAATACAATTAAATGTATTCTAAGTGAAGCTCAGGAGATATTTTTAGAGCCAGGGTTAACTTTCTTTTTTTTTTTTTTTTTTTTTGTGGTATGCGGGCCTCCCTCTGCTGTGGCCTTTCCCGTTGCGGGGCACAGGCTCCGGACGCGCAGGCCCAGCGGCCATGGCTCACGGGCCCAGCCGCTCTGCGGCATGTGGGATCTTCCCAGACCGGGGCGCGAACCCGGTTTCCCTGCATCGGCAGGCGGACGCGCAACCACTGCGCCACCAGGGAAGCCCCTAGGGTTAACTTTCTTAAGCAATATCCTTATTTTATTTTCTTAACTGTATTCACTTAAACATTGCCTTTAGAATATACTGTGGTCCTTTCTTAATTGTTCCCTTAATAGAGACTGTGTACATGGGAATGTTTGAGAAGATGATTTTGTGAAAAGCCCTAGCTTCCATCTTGATTATCCAAAGGATGGGCCTTGATTTACAGCTACAGAGAAACAAGAGCTGTTCTAGTTAGACTTTGCCTAGTCACTTTTTGCCCAGCAATTTCAGTTCAAAAGTGAAGTCATATTCTCAGCCAATCTCCTTCCATCCTCAAGTTATCAATTTTGACTGAAGACATCACTAGTATTTAAGTCTTCTTTACCAGAAATTATGAAGTTATCTTAATTCTTCTTTCTAATTGTCTCTAGCTAATATGTTACGTACTGTTTATTCTTATCCCTTTTTAATGAAAAAAGTGCTGAATTTAGAAAAAGAGACCTGGAATTCTAGTATCCCAACTCTGCCACTTACTAATTATGAGAACCAGAAAGTTTCTAAGAGTTTTAGTGCCTTCTCCTGTGAAATGGGGGCTAGTAATATTTGTTTTGCTGATATCACAGAGATGTTTTTATGATGAAATGAGTTGGTGTGAATTGTAGATCATCCCAATTTATATGGTAGAGAGAAGCAGGGGTAACCTCATTAGATCATTGCCTTCTTTTGGGAGCCAGAACATAAAACTGCTGCTCTCTGAGCACCATCCACTCCCATGCATTAGAAACTTTAGGATGGCTAGCTTCCTGTCACTTACTGCATATACCCAGCCCTGATCCTGAGGTGTAAACCGTCTAGAAGCTGTCCATCAAATTGCTTACTCCTGTGGGCCTAGAGAAAAGGCACACCCCACTTCATACCATTGCTGCTAAACTGTCTTTCTAGGCTGCACTGAATGTAGTTGTTCCAAAGTAACCACAGTTCTTCAAGAGACCACAGAGACTAAGTTTACCCTTCTTCACATCCCCGTTTTCCTCAACTACCTACTGGACCTCTCCTTTTGAACATCTCACACTAACATCATACTCGATACACCTAAAACTGGAGTTAATATATCTTCCTCCCAAACAGTTCCTCTCCAGTGTCTCCATCTCAAGGAACCAATGAACACCACTACCTTTCACTGACTTGTCCAAGGCAGCAATCTGGGGTAGGCCTTCCACTCACCAATATCTAATTAAACACCGAAGGCTCTTGCATCTATCTCCTAAACATCTTTTAATTCTATTCACTTTTCTTCCTCTTTATTGCCACTTACCCTGTCTCAGGGCATCATCATCCTTTACCTGAATTACTGCCACAGCTTCCTAAATTGTTTCCCAGCCTCTTCTCACTCTTCACCTCTCTCCATTCTATCCTTACATTCTAGCCAGAGTTAGTGTTCTAAAATGCAAAGTTGACCATGTCACAGCCCTGCTTAAAATGTTTTAAATGATTTCCACTTGCCTTCAAAATACTGGCCAAATTCCGTGAATCCTGTAAGGACAAACTTCTGCTATTGCTTCCAGCTTCCCTCTCCCCACTCATATCATATATGAACAGCTTATAAACTTGCGTAATTACTCTCAGTTCCAAGAACATGCCTTGAGCACCTTCATGACTTTGCATATGCTATTCCTCCTCACTCACATCACTTTATCTGCTCTCTTTGCCTGGCCAATTCCCAGTCATTCTCTGAATTTCAGTTTAGATGTTGTTTCTTTTGGAAAGCTTCCCCTGTTTCCCTAAGTTCTGAGAACACCCTGTATTTCTGCTATCGTAACGCTCAACATGTTGTTTGGCGCTTGTCTGTTTATCCACCTATGTCCCTACTAACACTCCACAAAGGTGCGGATTATGACTGGTGTGTTCACCACTCTACTCCAGGTACTCAGCACAGTGCCTTGCAAGTAGAAAACTCAAGTATTTGTTGAGTAAATTCATTTATAAGATCAATGACATCTTTGTTTATTTTCCTGGGCAGCAGAGTGCTATGGTTCCCATTGCATGATTATGGATGTTGCCAACCTCTCTATGAAATGGAATAATAATACCTGTCTCAGATGACTTCAGGGTTGTTTTTGATACTAGTGAGATAATTCCCATGAAAGTTCACTGTAAAATGTACAGTTCCCTACTAATAAAAATACATCATTATCAAACTCATCATGTTTTCATCAGCATGTGCACATGTATATTAACCATTTTAGGGCTAGTATTTGAATTTAGTCATTTAAAATTCTGTACTGTGTATATCAGTTAGCTACTGCTGCAGAACAACCTGCTCCAAAAACTTAATGGATTAAAAAACAACTGCTTATTTAGTTCATGATTCTTCAGGTTGGCAGTTAAAGCTGTGGTCAGCTGGGCAGTTGGTCTTGACTGGGCTCTATGGACAGTTATTGGGTCAGCAGGGGGCTGGTTGGATCAGGATGGTTTCAGCTGGGCAGCTTGTCCCTCTTCTGTGTGTCCTCTCATCCCCCAGCAGGTTAGTGTGGACTTGTTCATGGTGGAGGCAGGATGCCATGAGAGTAAACAGAAGAACATAGGACCCCTTGAAGTTTAGGCTTGGAACTGACGCAATATAACTTGATTACATTTTTATTAGAAAGCAAATCCAAAGCCAACCCATATTAAATAGGTAGGGTAATCTCCAGAAGACATTATGAAGAGTGAATACAGGGAGGGAAATAATTGTGGCCATTTTGCAAACAATCTACCATATTCTGTCAGCATCTTCATTTAATTATTTACCAAGTCACAAATCTGACCATGTTGCTTTATCTAAAATTCTTTAGTGACTCTCCATTGCCTTCTCATACCACGTCTTACATGGCAGGCATTGACTGTTCTAAACACTATATATATTATCCCTATGAGGGAGGTACTATTATTGTCTCCTTCTTACAGATAAGGAAACTGGGGCACTGTGAAGTTAAGGAACTTGCCCAAGTTCACTCAGCTAGAAGTCTGGTTTTGGAATCAGGATCTGGAGCCTATAGTTTAACCTCCATGGTCTCCTACCTCTTAAGATTCAGCTCAGTTTGATCTGTTCCCCTGTGTACCTTGACATTTCCTATGTTCAATTACCTATTTCAATATCTGATGCCCCTGTGAGTTAGCCACTCAAGAGCACAGATCATGCCTTACCTCTGTAGCCATTGAATGTAGCACAGAATCATGTCTCTGTTGCCCTTTCCATACCAAGATGCGTCTTTTGCACCATTAAAAATCTCTGCTTCTTGGATGAAAAAAAATCAGAGTGAAGACTATTAGTCCTCACAGCATCTCCAAGAAAGAAGTGACGAGTGGGAAGCTCTATCTCATTTTGCAAACAGGAAATTTAGGCATGTGGAGATGAAATCACCCAGTGCTGTGCCAGGATTCTTTTTTTGGTTTTCCGATTCCTAGTTTTGTGTTCTATCTACCAAAAAGTGGTATTTGTCTATGAAATGCGGCTGATGGTTGCTTAATATTGCCCAGCAAAAGTTAAAAAACCTAGCAATTAAATTAAATCACCCAAGAGGGATGCCTTCTTCCATTGTAAAGTTTTGAGGGAACAAACTTTTGGGGAAACTTTTTTTCCCTGGGGTATAGTGCTTTCTTCTCTTTCAGCAGAATATATTGTGTCTGATGGAGCAAAAAATTGTTTTTAAGAAACCCTGCACCAATCTGTCTGCCCCAGCTCAGACACATGCTCGAACAGAAAATTAAATTCACAGAAATGAGAGAAAATCAAGAGAACCAAAGGAGCATGTCTTCTGTTTCCCAGGATCATCCTCTAGTGTATTTAGTGGCCTGTTGGGTGACAGGGTGATGAGGGGAAAGGATTGGTTGAATGCAACTAATTTTTCATGTCTTTTTACTTATTTTGTCAAAGCGCCATGAAAAAAGTAAGCATTATGCACATTTTACCTACGTGGTTTTATTTTATTTTTTTTTTGCCTCCCTCTGTTGCGGCCTCTCCCGTTGCGGAGCACAGGCTCCGGACGCGCAGGCCCAGCGGCCATGGCTCACGGGCCCAGCCGCTCCGCGGCATGTGGGATCCTCCCAAACCGGGGCGCGAACCCGGTTCCCCTGCATCGGCAGGCGGACGCGCAACCACTGCGCCACCAGGGAAGCCCACCTACGTGGTTTTAATCTGTAAGAAGCTTTATTAGAACTTAGATAGTTAAAACAGTTTTGTGTTTTTTTCTTTCCCCAGTGCGAGTTTCATTACTACCATTTGCTTCATTAACAGCAGTAACTTCTTGGGTGTGAAGCTTGCTTGAAATGGTAACTACTTAGAGAAAGTGGAGGGAGAAGGAGAAATAAGAGGCTTAAGGAATAGTGCCACTGAAACACATTCATGGGAAAGAAAATCAACTGGATGGTGTCTCTGACCACATAACAGTTTTTCCTCTTAAAGATTTTTGGCATTTGGTTTAAATTCTATTATTTCCTAAATAGTAGTCTTTGAATCTCCTTTTAATCATCTATTGTATGCATATCATTTCGACTTAGGTAGAATTTTTATTCATATAAAAATGTTTTGTGTTTTTGCTTCATAGTGACTTCCCAATTTTACAACCTTCTTCTGTCTTCTGTCTCTAAATTTCATTTGCCAATAAAACTATGCATTTGAATACTTGGTTCTAAGCTTTGTAAAAAGAGGGAGTTTGGCATGTCTTGTAAACCATGTACTTAATAAAAGTTAGATGAGGATAATGAGGATGGTCCTGCAAATGCTGACCTTTCCCAGTAATCTATTTTCCTTGAAATGATTGTATTTGCCTTAGTGACTCAAAAAAAAAAATCTCCTTTTTTCTATATCTCAAGAAGGACAAAACACCTTCCGGATTTTATTATTTTCTACTCCCGAAAAAGAGTTTGACTGAGAGACCAGAAGCCAAGTCCCTTGGGTCACTGAGCACAATGGTGAAGTTGCATATGAACTGGCAATTAAACTCGCCAATTCCTCAGGCATGTCTCGGATTCTTCCCCACCCCCCCCCCACGCCCCGATCTCTTCTCACCTCTATTCTCAGAGTGGCTGGTTTGTTATGAAACTCTTTCTTTTTAGGCCAAGTTTCCTTTGAACAGGGTGCAAAGGCATATGATCCTGTGGATTAGAAGTGGGTTGTCATCAAAATGATATAGCTCTGTTCTTCTCCGTTCCTTTCTTGGAATGGCTGAGAACAGACTTGCGAAGAGAAAAACTTGTTGGCGTTTGGGAGCTGCCAGGTTTTAGAGAGCCCAATTATGTCTTTTTTGAACTAGCATTTCTTTAATAGAGTTTAATTTAAAAATGTTTTTTTTTTCATTTTTGACATTTCTTGTAGTTTTTAATTTGAAAGGATGAGGATATGTTTACTTGTGGGGAAAGTGAAAACAGATTGTGCATGAGTAAGCAGGGTCAGCTGGCCAATTGTGATGATGCTGGAGTGGCCATCAAATGGACCCCTATACTCCAAAAAGTACCTTTTTATTGATCTTGTCCCTAAAAGTCCCCCAGTGTTTGTGACTTTGCTTTAAATCATTGTTGTTCCACTAGAGTACTCATCTTGTTTGTGGCTCAGAATCTATTCCATCTACTTCTTGATACAAATACCCACAAGCTTCCTATGAAAATCCACCTCCTCCATTTCAGAGGAGTTGGTTCCACCTGAGCTTCAGGGCTGTGCCGACAAGTCTAGTCCAGTATCCTGACCAGGGAAGTTAGTTCAGGTATGGGAACATAGCCCAACTGAAGAGATGTGAAGAGACTTTTGCTGGATTAAGAAAAAAAATTTTTTTTTTTTTAGAGAAGTCTTTTGCTTTTCACAGGAGTTACTAGACTTTTGATCTCTTTTCCACTGGAGTTTTTGGTGGGAGGATGTGGGGTGTGTGACCACAGACTTCCTTTTTTGTCATAAATGTCAGGAACTGAAGAGACCTCTGAATGGAGCCTGAGCATGGAGCTGAATGTGTGGAAGGCAGAACAGAGAGACAGCAGGAAACTGGGCCTTTGGTAACATCCCTTGAACACTGGACCAAGCCTCACCCTGAACTCATTGCTATCTAGTATGCATGTTATAACTTTTAGTCACATGATTATCATCTATTTGGATTTAATTATAAATATTACTGCCTTTTGAGCTCCAGAGAGTGTGTGGGGTTAGCTGAAGCTGCCAGGCCTGCATCACAGCTGACCTCTTGCTCTACCCCATCCTGCTTCTTCTCTTCCACAGGGGTTGATCCTGAGGAAATTCCATCTTGGATTCTTCTTCCTGGGGAACACAGAGTCTGACAGAGGTAGCCCCTTATGGACAGACTGATTTTTCCATGGGCTCACCACAAAATGGAACACAATACAACACAACAAATTTATTAAACCTCACTCGTGCACTGTTCTTCTGGGAATTCATCTGTTAGGTTTTGCTCCAAGAGCAAAATAGTCAACTTAGGAAATTGAGTTATCCCAGAAGGGAGTAGGAGGGAAAGGAAGTCGGGAAGACCACTATCTTCTAGAATCTCTAATCAAATTTTATGTTTTATTTTTCACATATCTGTATACTCATGAAACTATCACCATGATCAAGATAATTAAAATATCCCTCAGCCCCCAAAGTTTCCTCGTAATCCCTTGTAATTTCTCCCTTCCACCTCTACCCCCTTCCCTGTGCAATCACTGATCTGCTTTCTGTCAGTATAGATTGGTTTGCATTGTTTAGAATTTTATGTAAATGGAATTATAAAGCATGTACGCTTTGGTTTGCCTTTTCTCACTCAGAATAATTACTTTGAGATTCATGTGTGTTGCATACATCAACAGTTAATTTCTTTTTACTGATGGATAGTTTTCCATCTTATGCATATACAATAACTTGTTTGTTTATTTACTTGCTGATGGACACTTGGGGGTTTTCAGTTTTGTGCTATTATAAATAAGGCTACTATGAGCATTTAAGTCTCTGTATAGACATATGCTTTCATTTCTCTTGGCTAAGTACCTAGATATGGAATGGCTGGATCATGTGGCTGGATCATTATAGGTGTATGTTTAATGTTTTAAGAAACTGTCAAATTGTTTTCCAGAGTGGTTATGTCATTTTACACCCCCATCAGCAGTGTATAAAAGTTCCAGTTCCTCTAACCCTTGCCAATTCTTGTGTGTCTTTTCAAATGTTAGCCACTCTCTAGGTATGTAGTAGTACCTCATTGTGGTTTTCAATTTGAATTTTTAATTCGGAATTTCCCTAATGACTAATAATGTTAGTCATCTTTTCATTTGGTTACTTGCTATCCACATATCTCCTTTGTTTTTTCATTCTCTTCTCATAATAGTGTCCTTCAAAGAGCAGAAGTTTTACATTTTCATTAGGTCCAATTTTCAAATATCTTATTTTATGGATCATGCTTTCAGTGTTCTAAGAAACTTTTGCATAACCCAAGGCCACAGAGATTTTCTGCTATGTTTTCTTCTAGAAGTTTTATAGTTTTAGGTTTTACATTTAGGTCTATATCCATTTATTTTTAATTTTTTATATGATCCATTTTGAGTTAATTTACATATATGGTGAAAGATATGGATTAAAATTGTTGTTTTTTTGCATATGGATATTCAAGTGTTCCAGCACCATGTGTTCAAATCGCTCATCTAATTTTAAAATATGGAGCACATAATTCCAGTGTAGTCCATAGACTATCTCAGCATAATCACTCCTAGGGCTTGTTAAAAATGCAAATTCCTAGGTCTTACAACAGCCCTTTTGAATTAAAATCTTAGGGCAAATATCCTAGATGATTCTCACGGATGCTAAACCTTTGGAGCAACTGGCAAAATGCCATTATTATTCATTAACACTTCCCTCAAGTCAGTACTGTCTCCATCAGAGACCAGAAAGGATGTAATTTAGAAAAAGTCAGTCTCTACAGGATGGAAATAAACCAGAACAGTTTCTATTGTTTATTTTTAATACAGAAGATTTTAAACATATAAAAAGTAGGTTGAATAGTATAATGAGTTTCCATGTACTTACTATTCAATTTTAGCAATAATCAATATTACACATTACTTTTAAAAAAAGAAGAAAATACAGGTGAATTTTTGCTATGTGAGGAAAAATGTCAAAGCTTAACAAGCAATGGGAAAAAATCAAAAGTAGAAAAAAATACAATGAGCAACTACAAAAAAATCAAAAATCAATATATTTGCCATAATTGTTATTAAAAACCTCTATACATCAAAAAAAATCTTAAGTGATTTAAAAAACACACATAATCAAAATATTTTTGAATAGAACAGGTGATTGTTTATCTATAAAGACATATAAAATGATTTAAAATGACTAAAAATCTCACTAAGTGATAGAAGGATGAAAGGGAAAAGGACAAAATATACCATTGAGATTATATTGAGAGGATGTTATGCAGCCAGTAAAATTATCTTTAAAAATAATTTTTTATAATGATGGCGAAATGTTTATGATATGGTGAAAAAAGCTGAATACAAAATTAATGTTTTGTGTGTCCTCACAGCCTCTTCAACAAGTCGTGCTGGTAAAACTGGACAGCTACATGTAAAAGAATGAAATTAGGACACTTCCTAACACCATACACAAAAATAAATTCAAAATGGATTAAAGACCTAAATGACTATATAACTATATAACAGACACTATATAACTCTTAGCGGAAACATAGGCAGAACACTCCATGACATAAATCACAGCAAGATCCTTTTTGACCCACCTCCTAGAGAAATGGAAATAAAAACAAAAATAAACAAATGGGACCTAATGAAACTTAAAAGCTTCTGCACAGCACAGGAAACCATAAACAAGATGAAAAGACAACCCTCAGAATGGGAGAAAATATTTGCAAATGGAGCAACTGACAAAGGATTAATCTCCAAAATTTACAAGCAGCTCATGCAGCTCAACATCAAAAAAACAAACAACCCAACCCAAGAATGGGTGGAAGACCTAAATAGACTCTTCTCCAAAGAAGATACACAGATTGCCAACAAACACATGAAAGGATGCTCAACATCACTAATCATCAGAGAAATGCAAATCAAAACTACAATGAAGTATCACCTCACACTGGTCAGTATGGCCATCATCAAAAAATCTACAAACAATAAATGCTGGAGAGGGTGTGGAGAAAAGGGAACCCTCTTGCACTGTTGGTGGGAATGTAAATTGGTACAACCACTACGGAGAGCAGTATGGAGGTTCCTTAAAAAACTAAAAATAGAACTACCATACGACCCAGCAATCCCACTACTGGGCATATGTCCTGAGAAAACCATAATTCAAGAAGAGTCATGTACCACAGTGTTCATTGCTGCACTATTTACAATAGTCAGGACACGGAAGCAACCTAAGTGTCCATCAACAGATGAATGAATGGATAAAGAAGATGTGGCACATGTATACAGTGGACTATTACTCAGCCATAAAAAGAAATGAAATTCAGTTATTTGTAGTGAGGTGGATGGACCTAGAGTCTGTCGTACAGAGTGTAGTGAGTCAGAGAAAAACAAATACTGTGTGCTAACAGATATATATGGAATCTAAAAAAAAAAAAAAAAAAGGTTCTGAAGAACCTAGGGGCAGGACAGGAATAAAGATGCAGACACAGAGAATGGACTTGAGGACACGTGGACGGGGAAGGGTAAACTGGGACGCAGGGAGAGAGTGGCATGGACATATATACATTACCAAATGTAAAGTAGATAGCTAGTGGGAAGCAGCTGCATAACACAGGGAGATCAGCTCGGTGCTTTGTGACCACCTAGAGGGGTGGGACAGGGTGGGTGGGAGGGAGATGCAAGAGGGAGGGAATATGGGGATATATGTATACATATAGCTGATTCACTTTGTTATACAGCAGCAACTAACACAACATTGTAAAGCAATTATACTGCAATAAAGATGTTAAAAAAAAAATAAAACAAGGCTTAAGGAAAACTGAGAGCAAGTATGCTCCTGGATGTTATTTTTTTAAGTTACCTCCAATGAACATGTATGTATTGCTGATGTAATCAGAACAGGAAAAAAAGTATTTTTTAAGAAGAAAATGAAAGGGACATTTTCTTGGCAAAGTCAGAGATGGGCACAGATACAAACATGAGGCAAAGAAGAGGCACAGGGAGGGCTGGAGACTGGTTTTGCACAGCAATTGCCTTAAGTGAAAAAGTAGAGGTAACAGTTTCCTCCTTTGCAAGTCTTACCAGTGGATGAAGACTGCCTCACATGAGCGGTGCAGATTTTGGGGACTGGCAGAGGTGGACAGATTCTAATGGGCAAGCCATAGTCTGTTTTCCTGATCAGATGTAGACCCTGCTCAAGCCCGTAGAGCACCTTTTCTTGACTCCTGGAGGGGGCATGGAGGAAATAAGTTAAAGCCATAACAGCCCTTTCTACTTGTCCAAAGCCACCCAACAGATGACATGTCTGTTTGTTCATAGACTCTGAAGTGTCACTTTGTATCATTCCTCTTCTGCAGTTCAGAAACTCATTCTAAAATATTTCACTAAATTGGAAACCCACTCATCTCTTCTGGGTTTGTACTTCTGAACTGAAACTGAACTCTGGCACTTTAGTTCACATGACCTTAGAACAATGTAACTTTTTGTTTTGAAAAAGAATGGCTTTAAAAGTCTCATTAATGGGTCCTGCCTGTTCTTGGAAATCAAGTAGCACTTGTAAACTCCAGTGACTAAATGTTGTGTAATTGTGAATAAATAATGTCAAGGAAGTAGAAATGTGCAGATTCTACATTTTAGATTCTACATAATTTCAGAAATAATAAAAATGTGTTTGTCCCTTTAAAATTCTAGTATTGGAAATTGCATCAAGAATTGCAAAAAAGGATATTAAAAGATACAAACAGATTATTATTATATATTTATTAATCTAAAAGAAGTAAATTAGAATGTCAAGTAAAGCTGGTGAGGTCTCCAAAGTACTGGAAGAAATTTTTATAAACTTGTTCTTTAGATGGTTCTATAATTTGATGCTTCCAGGTAGTTTAGATTAACATTCTCAGGCAGCCTTCTTCTGTGATCAGCACTAAAATAACTACCATCAGAACAACTATTGAGTATCCAAAGTATGCAGAGCATAGCTTTATAAAGTAAAATAAATTTGTGTAAAAAAGTTTTTCTCAGGCTTGTCAGGAAAATAAAGCAGAGTGATAATGAACTATAAAAATGAGGCAACTTCTCCAAAACAGCAACATAGGACACCCTAAGGAGTTTAAAAAATAGATTTAAGAATTGATTCAAGTTATTTTCCCTACTTTTGTGGAGTCTCTTTTTAAAAGCAAGAATCAAAACGTAGTAGGGTGATTATGATTTTACTTAACGGAAGAACAGAAACTAAAAATCTGAAATAAGAACAGGATCAGACAAATACTACATTTCATTTCTTCATATGCTAAAATATATACTAGATTTCTCTGACATGACATACACATTAGTTTTATTTACTTATATGTCTTAGTGTGAAGTGTGCTAAAAAGTAGAATCGAAAATAAGATTAAAAGTTAAAATTATCTATAGAACATAAGCTCTGGGCCCCAATTTACCTACAAAAGTGATGTCACATCCAAATTTTCAGACCTGCGGGTCTTAACCTTATCATATACTTTCTACTTAACTTGTTTAACAGTTTGATAATAAGCAGCATCATAAATGTGTAAAGCATGTTCTGCAGTGTCTGTCTTTGTGGAGGAGGGTTTTCAGGACAGTATATAAATAGCATTTTGAAACTGTTTTGATGGTTTACTTAACAAGATGAGTTACATTTTTACACTTAGTTGGCCAGATCCAGGATATTTAGCTCCTACTACGTTAGTAAATTCTGTACCCTCTCAGGTTCTATACTATGGCTGAAAACTCCTCATCTGATACACAAAGGGATGCTGGCCAGTGAGCAATATGTGAGCTATTATTTTAGAAGATATGGGCAATTATGTACTGGTAGGTTTAATTTACCTGGTTATTTGGGCTTAAAAATTATATGGTCTAATATGTGCTTAGTCTCCTGGTGAATTCCAAAATTACTGCCCCTATATCCATTTCTGGAGGTGATCTACAGGAATACATATCCCAACCTTCAACCATGCTGTTCCTCATAGAAAAATTCCCTGGACTCAGTTAAAAAGTACTACCTTTCATTTAAAATCAAGAACCACTTATTGAACGCTAACTTCATGTCAAATATTGTATTAAGCACTGGAGTAAAAAAAAAAAAGAGAGATGAGCATGGTATGGTTTCCATGCCTCGACACACTGTTTTATGTTTGGCAGCATGAAATACATTACCCTATTTCATCCTCACTGGAACTCCACAAGATAGATCTGATTTCCCCCATTTTACAGGTGATAAAACTACAACAGAAATGTCACTTGCCCAGGATCACACTTTTAGTTGAGCCAAGACTCTAACCCAGTTATTTTTGAACTCCTGGTTCTTTTCTCTATTATTCAATAGCATATGTCTTCCTCATGTTTTCCAGTCAAGATAGACCATGTAACTATTTTAATGCAGAAATCCCTCTAGTCCAAAGTAAGAATTTCATTACCTTGCCTAAAGTTCACTGGCCATTTCAGTACCATAGGAGCAGGAAATTATTCAGTTCATGAAAAAAAAAATTCATGCACCTGTGGATTTCATCTTTTGTGCCAGATGAATAGGTGAGGTTGGATTTGATTTGCTCCATGACTAAACTCTAAAATTGGGATTTAAAATGGATATGTAATCTCACTCTGATTCCATTTCTCCTGTAATGCTGCCTAATGGTTATGCAAGTCTCAGAAATGTATTTAAAGTAATAACATGTCCTTTTATCCAATAACATCAAACTGAGATCTTTTTTGTTCACTTTTGCTGGACCTCTAACCTTTAAAGATGAGTCAGGCAGCTGCAGAAAATCTGATCTTATTTTCTGCCCCTGGCAAGACTTTTTCAAGTTTATCTTTTTTCCCTTCTCTCAAAATCTGATGAAAAATGAAATGTCAGGAAAACAAGCCTTCAGGCTAAAAAACTTGTGTCTGTCTCTGTGACAGATGTCAGTTTGAAAGGTTTCAGGTCACCTGTCAGAAGTGTGCCAGTGTGATCTGTATTCACATCGACTTGACCTCACACCAACACTGAGTTGTGCTTTTAAAAATATCCTTGAAAAAGAATTAAAAGATTTGAAGTCATTGCCTTTTCCTCTATCTGTTAACTCCGATTAATGAGACAAAGGAAGGGGAGGCAGAGAGAGAGAGAGAGAGAGAGAGAGTTTTAAAAGGACAGTTTGACCTTTGGTTGCCCCTGGCAGTGAACCAATCAGAATTCTTGTAATCCAAACACAGATGCCTGGAGCTAAACAAATCCTATACTTGTGAACAAGAATTCAGTTTGCTGTCAAAATATAGGGAAGTTCAGCATAGTGCTTCTTTCAACAAAATATCATGAATCAAAGTTTAAATGTTTGTGATTAATAGAGAAGAGTAATACTGAGCCACATAATAGCTCAATGGTGGCTCAGTTTAGTAAAAAATATCTCCAACAAAAAAATCATGTGTTTTGAAGTCCTGTATTCTAATTCCATATCCTGGTTGTAACTCCCTAATATTTTATGTCAGAAACTCCACTGATATTATAGTACAAGTCAGTAGTTTGGTTTTTTTTGTTGTTTTTTTTTTGCGGTACGCGGGCCTCTCACTGTTGTGGCCTCTCCCGTTGCGGAGCACAGGCTCCGGACGCGCAGGCTCAGCGGCCATGGCTCACGGGCCCAGCCACTAGGCGGCATGTGGGATCTTCCCGGACCGGGGCACGAACCCGTGTCCCCTGCATTGGCAGGCGGACTCTCAACCACTGCGCCACCAGGGAAGCCCTAGTCAGTAGTTTTTTAATGACTAATTAATGGGGTTGAACTCTGTTCTTTTTCTGTATTAGTTACACAGTGTTTGAACTATTTATCACAGTGATTAAAAAATGTTAAAAAATGTTTCTTTTTCTAAGTTTTTCCCCATGTGCCTTTATCATAGCCTGGGAAACTTAAGGATTGAAAAAAAAAAAAGGTAGATTTTGTTTCACCAGTTTGGGAGGATTCAGGGCTTTGCATTGTAACCAAGAAGGTAAAAGATTATAGTTCCAAAAGCATGTTTGTCAAATCTACCACTGTAAACAAGAGACTGGATCAGAAGGGATGAGAAAGTCCATGTAATATAACCCCAGAAACTTTAATAGCACTATAGAGATGTTAGCTTTTTTCCCTTTGCTTGACTTAAGTATACAATGCTTCCCTTCTTTCAAGTGGGCCCACTCCTGATGTGAAATTGAAGATATGCTCACTGTATTTGTATTTTGAACAACATTATTTTTGTGTATGGAAAACTTGGGGGGGAAAATGAAGCGTAGACCTGGAAAGCAATTAGTTAGCTTGAAATAGAGGTGGAAAGCTGATTCTCAGCAATGATTTGTGTAGTATGTGTGAAACTTTTTTCCCTTACACAGCTATGTTTTAGACCAGTGCTTCTCAGGCTTGATGTGCCCTTGAATTTCCTAGATCTTGTTCACAGGAGATTCTGATAGGTCGGAGTGGGGCTTGAGCATCTGCATTCCTAACATATTCCCAGGTGATGCAGATCCTGCTGAGCCTGGACCTCATACTGGGTGCAAGGTTTTAGGGTCTTCTCAGCTCTCCACAAGACTGTGTGTCAAATACATCAAGGTTCCCAAGTTCAGGCGGCTTAGCTTATTAAAAAAAAAAAAACAACCAAAAAACCCTTCTGACATTTTTTTCCTGTGTTGATGATCTTTTTCTATGTTTCTGTGACTTGATCTCTTTTTAGGAATTTCAAATTTCAATATAACAGTAGCTACATCATCTCAGAATGACCCTACTGTATTACCAAAATAAAGTACAAAGATGGTAACAATGTCAGGTTTTCTCAAACCTGCTCTTAAATCATTAGTTTTTCTCTAGGTCATGGTCTTGTTGAGAGCATTTTGCAACCTACTAGGTAATTTCATTAATACTGACATCTCTTCCTTGCCATCTAACGGACTGTTCGGAATCAAAAGGTTGGGGGTCTCTATAAGAAGCACTTGGACTAAGAAGCACCCCGAGAAAAAACAGTTAAAAACAAGAGTAGTCAGAATTATCAGCAGTGTTTAGACCCAGATAACCACAAACATCCTGGAATTTACTTCCCAGTGAGTCATGTTTACATCTCTAGATGTTAGTTTACTTTCCCTTCATTTTTTTTTCTTGATCACTCATGCAGTGGAAAACGGAAACGAAAACTTCCATGGCAGATGACGTGCCAATACTTGTGCCAGCTATGGGTTCCCACTACTGATGGGAAGGGATCTGGCTATTAGTCAGACAAAGCTGTACCGATTTTCTCATGCTAATTATATATTTATAATATGGACAGTCTTGTGATATTATGCAGCTGCTTAAGCAGGAAACTAATATCAAATAAGAGAGTGCCAGATTTAGCTTTACCAAGATAAAATGCACCATATTTAATGCTCAATTTTCGTTCTATGTGTGTTAGATAAACACGTGATTGCTGAGATTTTCATACCAGTGTATTCAGAACTGTGTATTCCACTACAAGTTATTTTTATCCTTTGTAAAGATTCTTATTCTCTTGCTGTCAAATGCTAAGATCATTTAAACAAATGAAAAATATTTGCTATCTTTCTCAAAAGGCACAAAGTACTTTCTGTACAGAGGATGTAGCTCGTTGCTACCTTATATTAGAAGCAAACATGAAGTGGTTGCCTATCACATACGTTCATGAAAGCCTTTATTTCATGTTGTCAACTTCCTCTGGTGAGTCAGCCAGGCAACTGTGAGTGCATGATTATAGGTTGGAACCAGAAATACAGATCCATTATTGCTATCACATAGATAGCAATAATGTTAATGCTAATGTTATTGACATTATTCAATAACATTACTCTGATTAAATCTTCTCCTGTAAGAAAATGGTTTCAGCCTTTTTGATGAATATTGGTGGAGGAAAAAAATGGGGGATACAACAATTGTGAAAACAGATTTTTCTGCCTGAAATTAATAATTCTGAGCAGTTCTAAAATTAATTACTCCGTGGTTATAAGTAGGCAGCGGATTTATGGTAAATGACAGAGTGTTTGCAAATCTTCCTGACTACTCGATTAGAAAATGCACAACTGGAGGCGTCAGCCGAGCATGCATTATTTAAGTGGTTGGTGTCTGGCGACAATCTGGAAACTGCAATTGTTGTGATTGCCGTAGGAGAATTCACACTTTCTGAGAGAAATTCTTTCACCTTTGTGTGCCCACAGCATGGATCTCTCGTCGTGGCAGCTGTAGGAAACACAGGAACTCTGTGACCTGGAAAATGTGGGACAACTGCCACAAGGTGACCCTGGAAGGCTGGGGTAGGCCCAATTAATTTAAAATTTTGCTTGGCCTTGTCTCTTCCAATTTTCTAAATCCTCTGGAAAAATGATTAATGCATACACTGCCAATGCGAAAATATTTTTGACCCTATTAAAGTCGACCAAGGGTAAACCAAGTGTAGGCTGGCATTGTATCAAACTAGCTTTATTAAATTTGATTGGAGGTTTGTATGAGGAAGGGACAGACAAGGACATTATTTTGCACAGCGGCTCTCTTTTAAATGAAAATATCAAGAGGAATACAAAGTAGCAATATGCCCTGGACAGGAATCCTTTTAAATATAGGAAAATACCATGAAGAACTTTGTTTAAAGGGTAAACCATATTTGCTAGAAAATTTTTCTGCTATCTTGTTGCTGTGCTGGTCGGTTACCAATGAGGGTGTTTTAATTTATGGAAGCCTTATATTTTTTTCATTTAGAGATGAGCTAGTTCAACCTTGGTTTCTTTCTCTTATCTGTCATTGAATTCTACAAGTTAAAATTATCTGTCTGCATTTTGAACCTTAGCAGAATGTTTCCCCAATGAATCCATCCTATGCAATCATTTAATTAATTAATAAAGTTAAATTTTTTTCCTACTGGTTATGAATAAAAATGGTACAAGTCAGGCACAATTTCAAAGGATAGACTTTCTGATAAGCATTTCTTCCTTCTCCAAGAAGGAGAAAACCCATTTAATTGTCATAAAATACAGTCAACATCCATATTTCGTATGTAATGTTTCTCATAGTTTTCTCAAACCTAGGAGATATTTAGCTACATGAAAATTATCATAAAGCATGTATTTTATCCATTTTGTCATATGCAAAGTACAGCAACTTTGTAGCAGGGGTGGGTATTAATAACGTTGATATAACTAGCAAATAGTAAATACTTGGTGAATGAGTGAATGACAGAAATCACCTGTGACCATCTACCAAAGGGGAGACTAGAGTTACAGCTGGAATGACAGTTTAGGAGGTGGCACTAGGCCAGTGAATGTTCTAAAATACACTAGTCATTTTAGTCTAGTGAGCATGGATGTGGAGAATAGGTAGTCATTGGATAAAAAATATCCATGACTGGGGATATTAGCTTTACCTCTGATTTTTAAACTGAAAGATAGGAATGACCTATCCATAAGACTTGTAGATTCGTGCCTCTCACTGTTGTGGCCTCTCCCGTTGCGGAGCAGAGGCTCCGGACGCGCAGGCCCAGTGGCTATGGCTCACGGGCCCAGCCACTCCGCGGCATGTGGGATCTTCCCGGACCGGGGCACGAACCTGTGTCCCCTGCATCAGCAGGCGGACTCTCAACCACTGCAGCACCAGGGAAGCGCAAGACTTGTAGATTCTACCACTCTTCACCCATGTTCCATGGCTTTTTCGTCAGTGTCTTCCTATATCTTTGCCCTGTTGAGTGCAGGCCTGGCCTTTTGATGTGGTTTGGCCAAGGAAATATGAGCAGCAGTGAGTTGTCACTTCAAGCAGAAGCTTTAAGAGCCAGGGCAGAGTTTGCTTATTCTCTTTCCCTCTGCATGACAGTCAGCAAAGTTCCAGATAAAGGGCAAAGTAGAGCCAAGCTACGGCTGACTTGTGATATACACAATACTGTGCATGAGTGACACACTTTTGTTACTGCTAGCCTTTGGTGTTTTGCAACTCTCTTTTACCCCTGTAAAACACAGCTTACCCTGACTGACAGAGATGTAAACTGTGTCCTTTCAGCATGACCTAAAGAATGTGACTCTATGAGCTTTGGGATGAAATTAGCTGTCATCTTCCTGCTACCATATCTAGGACCCTCCTTGCTTCCACACCCATCTACTCCTTCTTGCCTCTTTAATGAATAGAGTGAACCTCCTCTGAACAATGGCCACAACCTCTTCTTGTGCTCTGGATCCCATCTCCTCCCAAATGCTTATAGCCTTTTCTCTCTGACATTGCAGGAGAGAAGGGATAACTCAATCTTTCCCTCTCGAATGGATCATTCGTTATCGTCTGTGCTAAAAACAGTTCTTTCTTCACTCACATCCCTTTCAGCTGGCCCCTTCCCATTTCTTTCTCCTTTTTCTCAACCAAACTTCTCAAACTACTTAACTGTGGGTGCTGTCTGTACTTCCTCACATTCAAATCTTTAATCTACTCTGAGTTTTTTATTGCACCACTGAAAACACATCACTCTTGTCAAGGTTACCAAAAGCCACCCTATTGTCCAATCCCGGGTACACTTTAATGTGCGAGTTTTGCTCTGCTTCTTAGCAGGATTTCACTGAGGTGACCATTCCCTCTCTCATGAAGGACTCTTCACTCGGTGTCCAGGACACTCTCCTGGCTTCATTCTTACCTTTGTGGTTGAATCTTTTTCCTTGACTCACCTGTAAAATTTGTAAAAAGTGGTACTCCTTATGGGTCAGTATTGAGTCCTTTTTCTTACTATCTGCAGATTACCTCCACGTATCGAATTTGGTCTCATGACAACTATGGTTTCTAGAGTTGCCATTCTGAAGTTCCCACTTAGAAATACTCATAAAAACCCCATTTATATAAATATATACTTTCTTATTTCCCACTTCAAAACATTTTTCATGAAATTTTAGGCAGCATTCATAATGTTGTTATTTTAATTCCCTCATTTTATTCTTTAAAAAAACTATCGATCATCCACAGTGTGCCAGGCACTATAATAAATGTTAGCAATATAAAAATGAATCAGATATAATTCTTGCTCTCAAAACAGTGCTTAGTGGGGAGGAATATACGCACACGATTATGGTAAAATGAGTAAAATGAGAACATTTCTAATAATGTACCTTCTATAACACATGGTGGGAACATAAAGGAAAGAGAATCTAGGTTTTCTGGGGCAGTAAGAGAAAGATTCCCAGAGGAAGTTATATTTGGGCTAAAACGTAGTCAAACAGGAATTTATAGAAGCAGGGAAGAGGAAACATTATTCCTAAAGGCAAGGAGATGTGAGAAGGCCTGTCATGTTTAGGGAATTTAAAATAGTTCAATAGTTTTACAAAGAATAGGTGAGGTGGGAGAAGAATAAGAGGTGAGGTTGGATTTAGGGACCGGGCTGAGGGCATGAAGGCATTTTATGGAATCATATTTTCTTGACTTTGGGCTGACGTTTCTGAGCTCTTTCCAATGTTTCTGTTTAATCCGTCCCAATCCTATACGCATGGGCCCTATTATATCAATACTAAGGGGAGGAACAACATAAACAATACTAAAAGTTTTGAGACAGGAAGCATTGTATTCTGTTTCATTTCTAGTCTTCGTATTCTTCTATTGCATCTGTTTGCATTCTGGTCTATTTTCTGATTACTTCTTTTGGTTTTGAGTAGCAGTTTTCTGGAAAGAAAGAGGCTGAAAGTTTTTTTAAAAATTTATTTATTTATTTTTGACTGCATTGGGTATTCATTGCTGTGTGCGGGCTTCTCATTGCTGTGGCTTTTCTTGTTGCGGAGCACAGGCTCTAGAGCGCAGGCTCAGTAGTTGTGGTGCATGGGCTTAGTTGCTCTGCGGCATGTGGGATACTCCTGGACCAGGGCTCGAACCCGTGTCCCCTGCATCGGCAGGCGGATTCCCAACCACTGCGCCACCAGGGAAGCCCAGGCTGAAAATTTTAATGTTTTGATAAGTACTATTACTATTTATATAATCTAATTCCAGTCCTTTACCTTTCATACTGTAGGGAAACAATACTTCTGAATATTGAATGGCTGTTTGAAGACTAAACTTTCTCTATTTCAATATGGATAAAATCAGTTATAAAATGTTTGAGAGTTCAGTACTAGAAGAAATTGGTATAGATTGAGTTACTGTAATATATAGTTTTATCTAACAGAACCCATTGGAAGTGCATGCATCTGGGTGACTTGGCACTGTTTTAGTAATGGCAAACATGACAATTTCTATAATTTTATTATATTTACATTCTAAGCCTAAGTTCATTGATATTTCTTATTATGCTCATGATGAATAACATTTTTAAAAAATTAAAAATGGCTAACCCAGTATATATACATGGATTCTTGAATATTCCACACCCACCAGAGCAATACAGCAAGAACTTTTGAAACTAATTCAGGGAAGGCGATTTTGCTTCTAAATATTATAATATAAATAGTATTTAAAATATCTGAATTCTGTGATGCAAAATTCAGTTGAGTGGTGTAAAACATATTTTGACTTTGCTTTACCTTAAAAAAAACTCTCCTATTTTCATTACTTAATTTATGACAGGAACGACAAATTGATCATGAACAGGGCATTCTAGATGAGATTTTTAACTTCACAGATGAATATGTTGGGGTGAATCAAATAGTTGAACGGACAAACCTTCCCCATGGAGTGCTAGCAGGCACCATTGTCTTACTTGAATTATTTTATAGTTGCAACTGAATGGACTCTGATAACTTCTCCAGTAAATTAGTCATTCTAGCGAACTGCCTACAGCATTTTTGTGAAAGCAGTAGAACCAAGAACAAAGAGACATTAGTGGTATGAATCAGATTCTGCCCTGTGACTTCGCAACTAAGTTGAAAAAAAAATGGGTTGATAGAAAGGAAAGTGCAAGCCTAATTTTCTGAAGATAGAGGCAGTTTGTAAAATGACTCTATACAGTGATTCTTTTCTGCTGAGCTCTAGCCGTTCAAATGCTCGTTATAATTTTCCATTAGCATTTGATAGACCATAGCTGGGTGGGTGGCCGCTGACATATAAGTTGGCTCCACTAAAGTAAAGACTCATTACTTTTAGGGAACTTGAGCTACTGGGCACAGGGACAGTTTTTAAACACCAATCCTTCCCCACCCCTCCAACAACACGTGTCAGGACACGTGATGTCTCTCACACCAAGACACGTTCAGGAATAAAAAAAGTCTACACTCCAAATTATATAAGGAGAGACTAAACAATTTGTAAGATGTTTTAAATAAAAAGCTAAGTAATTATGGGCTTCTTTTTTCCCCATAGTGCTGATGTGTCCTCTCAGCGTTAGGTAAAGTGTTTAGGGATATTCATTAAGGATTCTAGGACACTGGAGTGCTACTGGGTTTGTTAATTTCTACCAGAAAGCCTCAGGTGTGTTACTCTATTGGAGTGGTTAGTGGGGAAATCTGGTTCATTATTTCTGATAATGGAAAATGTACTTTTCTGCAGTGGCAGCTACACAGCTCACAATTGTGGATATTGAGGAATTAGGCATTAGCTTTTCCAGGTGTCTAGGGTTCCACTCTGTATCTCTCTTTTTATACGTTATAGCTCTTACAAAGCAACTAGTACAATGACAAAGAGCTTAGCTTGTTGGAAAATGGGAAGGTCCCAAGTGCAGAGGAAAGGTTGACCCAGGTCTTAAAATGTAATTAAATAAGAAAAACACATGCCTCCCCATTTGTCTGTTGGGTTAAAATAAAGTTAAATACATAAATTTTTTTAATTGCAATATTTGTTTCTTAAAACTCTTTTAAAAGTTTAGTTTCTATGTTTGAGATGTGGATCAAACTTTTTATTTGTTAATGTTCATACAAAAAGAATAACATCTAGTATGTACAAGATAGTATTCTAAATACTACAGGGGATGCAAATGTTTAAGGGTAAGGAGATGTTCAGGTCTCTCAGTACAGTTTTGCTTCTAGTCATAGGATGGTACCAAATAACCACAAAGCAAAGCACATGTGACTTACAAATGTAAAACATAATTCTTAACTTTTAGGTTGTGTATTTTTTTTTTCAGTTGACATATGCAATGTATCAGGGAATGGTTCTAAAGTCTTGCTCTGATAATTGAAATCTGTTCTCTGTGATGGCCTGCATTAAAGGCAGTTGAGATACCAGAAATTCTTTGATATTATATAGAAGAAGGAATAAAAATAATTGGATAGTTAGAAATGTTGAAGTTTGTATAACCTGCCTACTCATTCTTTAATTATCTTTCTCTAGAAGGCCCAGGGAACGTTCTCTTCATTGAGGCATTGAGAAATACACTGTTGAAGGATTACTAAAATTCTTTAGAAAATCAGTAGTGACTGTCCTCTGTAAGTGGGGGTCATGGTAGGTGATGCCCCAATAAAAATAGACTTATTGTTTTCATTGGGGATGATAGGATTCAGAGTGGCAGAAGAATTTAATCACCACCTCAAGTCAGTAATGGGGTTGAATTTTATTAAAAATTCTTGGCATCTGTTGGGGTTATAATATCATTGTCTTCCTTTAATCTACTTCTTATACTGAATTACTGTAATAAATTTCCTAGGGTTACATCAGGCTTTCATTTCTATGATAGTATATTTGATAACAATATTTTATTTTGTGGCTGGACTATGGGATTCATTTATTAATATCTTGAATTTATATAATAAGCAAAATTGGACTACAATTTTATCTTGTCTTATCCTTGTCCAATTTGTGCTATCAGAATTTTGCTAGCCTTCAAAAATATGTTGGGCAGACTTCCACATTTCCATATTTTTCTATGCTCATGGGGATTATTTGTTCTGGGAATTGTTTACTATGATTTTTCCATAAAATCATCTGGGTTTGATACCATTTTAGGAATAAACTTTAACATTTTCTTCTACAGTAATTATCCTGTTCAGATTTTCCACTACTTTTTGAAACATTTCAGGTCATTTTATGATCCATTTCACTGAGGTTTTCACTGGTATAAAACAGAATATTCTTAAGTAGTTATTTTTAGAAAGGATGTGAGAGGGGTAAAATTTTGAGTCTTTGCTTTTCTGAATATGCTGTTATTGTCTCTTTATAAATGATTAAAACTATAGCTGGGTCAAGAATTAGATTTAAAGAAATGTCCTTCTGGTTCTCTGACAGCATTGCTCCATTGTCTTCTAGAATAAGTTGTTGCTGAGAAACTTGATACAAATATACTGCGTCTTATTCCTTCATAGGTCACCTATTTACTTCCCCATGAAAACTTTAGGATTTTCCCTTTCTTTGGAGTTTTAAAACTCTACTACGATTTATCTTTATGAGTATCTTTTTTCTTTGATTCTGTTGAGCCCTAGTTAGGCCCAAAGGCATGCATCTTTTTTTAGCTCCGGGAAATTTTCTTCTATAATTTTTTGATGATTTTCTTTCCTTCATGTGCTTGTTACTCTTTTCATAAATCTAGTGTAATGGATGTTGGAGTTTATAATTCTATTATCAATATGTCTTAGATTTATTTTGTACAGTGTAATCAATATTTTATTCTTTTGTATCATGTTTTGGAAGAATCTTTCAGGTTCTTCTTTCAGTTTGTGAATTCATTCTTTGGCTATGTTTTCATTTCATTTAGGTTTCAAAATTACCACTTAATTTTTCTGACAATCATATTTAAAGTTTTAAGATCATTAATTGTTTCTATTTTTGTGTATGAAATATCCTTTTGAAGGTCTCTAAATATATCAAGTATAAATATTTGAAATATTTGCTCTGCTAGGCAAACTTTAATTTCTCAGCTGTTAATTCTTTACTTAATTTTGTTGTCTTTATCATGCTGATAATTTCCTCAAATATTTGGTGATTATTATCTTTCGCCTCTTCTTTGTGTTTAAATATTCTTGTTCACAATCTATAGACAGTCCCTGCTTATTCTAGGGGAGAGATCATACATACTGTTGTATGGGGTGTACAGGTACTTCTAGGAATTAGGGATTCTTATTTTTCCTGGTTTTGCTAGCTATCTGCCAAAACATTGCCTTTCCAGACCTAATATTTAGTATTTATTGCATTAGCTGAGCCTTCTAGGAAAATACCTCTGCTGCCTACTGTTCTGGGCAATGGGCAATCAACCTAATGATTTTCTGTGCACCTTTCTTGCTGAGCCCAGAGCACTCCTGGGATTGCTTTTCTCTTTTGCTTATGTGATTGATTATTGTCTGTTTTTCAGTAATTCCTGAAATATTCTAGTCTACTAATGGCACTTTCATTTTCACTGATGTGCATTAATGTACTTTAAAAGTATAATTTTTGTCATTCCAAGGACTTTAAGCAGGAAGGGAAAAAAAGATGTGTACTCAGTGTGACATCTTGGTCAAATATTATCTCCATTCCTTTGAACATTTTATTGTCTTGGACTGGTATTACCAGTATTCTAAGGTCTGCCCGACACGTTATTTTTCATCTTTCAAAGTCCTAAAAAGATGAAGTCAGGTCATGGGAAGGATGGCCAAATCATACACGAGACCACGACACTGGGGCTCCTTCCCTCAGAAAGCTGGTATTGAATGGATTACTGCCTGAGGCAACAATATAATTAGCAGTTACTTGATCAAAAACAGGGAACTGCCCTGTAGAATCAGAGGATAGAGGATATATTCTCTGTAGTACATCTGTGTTCAGAAACACAGAAAAATTTTAGAAAATTTCTGTTTCCAATGAGATTCAAAAAACATTCATTAGGTTTTAACAAGCAATTATGAAGATAAAATAAAATTAAGATACAGAAGTACTGTATAGGTATGATAAACAGAACTGTTAGATTAGTAACTTCAAGGGAAGCAGGCTATAAAAAAATTGACAGAAAGAAAATCAAATTAACAAAATTTAAAAAAATAGATGTGATGAAATATTACAATTTCAGGAAAAGTATAAATAATTGAAAATAATAAAAAATTTAGTAATATGGACAGAGCTATATGATGCAATCTACATATATAGAAGGTGAGAACAGAGTAGATGAACCAAAGTGATAAGCAAAGATGTAACAGAAGAAGATTCATTAGCAAAAGATAGACTGACTTTTAAAAATATAGAAATAGCTCATGAAATCTGAGAAATATTAATTTTACTACACATATTGGTGAAATTATTATATTCTAAAAATACAGCAAAATTATCAGAAATGTTAGCAGGAAAATCATGTTACTTATAAAAAACAAAATTTAGTCTGGCTACAGACTTCTCCAAATCTTTTTGGACCATATGTAAAACAACATGAAAAAGAATGTTAAATATAAAGTTAAAGGCAAACATACATCAGACTTACCAAAAAAAAGAAAACCAAACCCAGAGGAAGCAATATTACTTTAATACAAAATAGAATTCACGAATAAAAAGCATATAATGTCATGATTTTATTTTGATAAAAGCTAATGTCCACAATAAAGTTATAACAGTCATAAAACATTATGTAACTGAAAAGATAAATTATCTACAGCATAAACTGTTAGAAATACATGGAGAGACTGACAGAAACACAATTGTAATGGGATGCTTTATCACATACTATTCTTAGTCTTTGACAGATCAAAAGTAAAAAATAAATAAGGACTGAAAGGCCTTGAAAAAATGGAGTTAACATAATAATTATATCTGTATTTATATTTTTACATATATGATATGTGGCATGTATATATATTTATACTAAAAATTTTATAAAATTTAAATGTATCTATATAAAACTCTATATTCTAAAGGAACAATATTTTCTTTAGAAATGCCTCAAACACTTACAAAAAGTGATCATATGCCAAACGCACACCGTCAAAATCATAATTAAAAACAAGGAGTAGAAACTGTGTAAGCTGTGTATTTTAATGGCATTGCAATAAAATAAAAACTTAATTGCACATCTAAACAAAAAATTCACACTAGTTGGATATTAAAAGCAAAATAAAGCATTTTGCCAAAGAGTTCTTGGATTAAAGTAACACTACAGATTTTAGCTAGCATATTTAGAGAGATAAGGAGCACTTGCTAAATTAAAACCACTGTGATATTTCCAAAGTCATGGTTTGAAGGCAAATTTATAGACTGGAGTTCCTTGTTTATTAAACAACAAAGAACGAAAATCAATTAATATTTAATGCAAAAAGTTTGAAGAAAAACAGCAAAGCAAACATAAGAAACTCAGGAGAAAGAATATGATTCAATCACTGATTTATTATTTTTTTAGGAAACAACAGCAAAAAAGGAAGAATAACTAATAGAAAAACTTCTGGCATATCCAAACAAAACAAAATAAATGGAACATTAAATGTAGACATTTATAGTTTATAAGGGGGGATATATCAGTAAATGGGAGAGTTTAAACATTTTAAGAAAATTTTGGACACCATTCTATGCTAATAAACTTAAAAATATCAATGAATACATAAGTTCCTGACAAGGTATAAGTTAACAAAATTGGTCTGAAAAGAGTTGGAAAATTTAAATTTAAGTAGGCCTACAACTGTTAAAAAAATTAAAAAGTAAATTCAAGTTTTAACTTTTGTGTCTTCAAAGTTCACTGATTAAAAATTCCCATAGTGTTTAAGTAGATTGAGAGCATAAAAAAAACATTTCAAGTCATTTTATGAAGCTAGTAAGCTTTGATAACAAAGTATGACAAAGTTAGCACAGCAGTGAAAACTACAGATTAATGTCATTACTGTAATACATGGATGAAAATATACTAAATAAATATCAGAAAATAAAAAATAGGAGCATATTTAAATAACGAAACACCATAACCAAAACTAGATTTTCATTCTCAAGTAAAATAATTCATTATGATTTGACGTATTAATTTGAACATTACATCGTAGGTTGCAGAATAAAAGTAATATGATCATTATGAGTGATGCCTAATACATTAGTTTCCTATTGCTTTTGTAACAAATTACCACAAACTCAATGTCTTGAAACAACACAAATTTATTATCTTACAGTTTGGGAGATCAGGAGCCCTAAAATCAAAGTGTTGACAGGGCTGCATTCCTTCTGGAGGCTCTAGGGAAGAATCCATTTTTATGCTTTTCCAGCTTGTAGAGGCCACCTGCTTTCCTTGGCTCATGTCCCCATCCTCTTATCCTTCCAACTTCTGTCATCACATCTTTACTGACTCTGACCCTCTTGCCTTTCCTCTTACATGGACCCTGTGATTACCCTGAGGCCACCTGGATAATCTGGGATAATTTCCCCAAATCAAGGCCCTTAATCACATCTGCAAAGTATGTTTCACTATATGTAAGGTAACACAGTAACAGGTTTTGGGGATTAGAATGTAGACATCTTTGGGGCCACTTCTCAGTTTATCAAATCCCCAAAGAATCTAATTAAGTCTAAAATCTCTTCTGGTCAAATTCTTATCAAACCAGGATCAGAAGCATACTTTGTTAAGAGTGTAAAGCATTTGCATTACCAACTGTCACCATCTTACTTTGTGGAGAAACACTGGAGATATTCTTAATAAAATTAGCAATCATTGTCATCTTATTCCTACAATGCTATTATTTAATATTGTTTAGGAAGTAGTAACAAATAAATAAGAATGGAGCTCTAGTTTAGAAAGGAGATTCAGTTTTCATATTTTCTAGTGATGTTACTGTACACATAAAGAGCAAAAGAATCGATTGAAAACTTTTAGAGTTAATATAGAGCTTAATAAAATGACTGGACTCTGAAGAAACAACCAAAAACTAAATAACCAAATAAATAAATAAACAGTATTTAATATACTGACAGAAAAAGGTTTAGTTCAGGCAACAAAAAGAGACCCTTTGTCTGCAGGGACAAAAAGTACAGGAAGAAAAGGAAGTCGGAGGCTTAGACCAATAGTTTGCAGACTTTATAGTGTCAGGCCTCCTTAACACTATTAAGTAGTGAGAACGCTGTCTAGCTTTTTTTATGTGGGTTGTATCTATCGATACTTACTATAGTAGAGATTAAAATAGAGAAACTAAAGAAAATTTAGGAATTAGTTAAAAAACAGTAGTAAACTGAGGTTAAAAATAACATGTATTTTGTGAAAAATAAGTATATTTTCCAAATGCCTTCAAAATTTAGTGAGAAGAGTGGCATAGTTTACAGTTTTCCAAATCTCTTTAATGTCAGAAGACAGCTGAATTTTTATGTCTGCCTCTACATTCACTTTGTTGTGATATGCTGTTTTGGTTAAAGTACATGAAAAAAATCTGACCTTAGATATGTAGTTGGAAAAGGGAAGACTATTTTAATAGCCTTTTGGAGAGTTGTCGATATTCTCCTTTGACCTTGACAAGTGGTAGTTTCTTAATGTGCTTCAGTGAGGAGTCTGAAATGATGTTAATGAACTTTTTGTACTCTGCTTCATTAAAATCCATTGGCCTGTCTTGCAGTTTGACTCTTTCACTCATGCATGATTTTGTAACATTATGCCTCAATCACCTGGAAAATATTTGTAAACTAACTTTTCAGATCTTCCATATGTTGACACATTTCATTAGACAATATCTAAAGATCACATTTGTTAATACCACTGCTGATCTCATCAGAAGAGTTTTTAAGTACTGGGAAGTCATCAAGCTCAGGGGCAGATACAAGTTCTCCAAAATTCTAATTTTTGCCTGAGAACACTAAGATTTTGGAATTGACTGCTACTACAGCCTATGCCAAAATGATCTGACCAATATGGAGGTAACAGGAGACCTTCAAGCTGGTTATTTTCATCTTTACAATCAATGGTTCATGATCCGTAAGAAAAATAAACTATCAGTGATATTTAGACTGTAAGTTGGAAGCACATGTGCATCTCTGGCCCATCAATAGTTCATATAAATTATAATGAACATTTGAAAACTGTGGCAAGAATCAAAACATTTATTTTATAGGGTATGGAAGAATGAATTGGAAGTGAATGGGGAAGGAAAACTGGAGGAAATAAAATTGTTTTAGTAATTTAATTAAAATAGGTCCTAATGGGCTTCCCTGGTGACACAGTGGTTAGGAATCCACCTGCCAATGCAGGGGACACAGGTTTGAGCCCTGGTCCAGGAAGATCCCACATGCCACGGAGCAACTAAGCCTGTGCTCCACAACTACTGAGCCTGCACTCTAGAGCCCGTGAGCCACAACTACTAAGCCTGTGTGCCACAACTACAGAGCCTGTGCTCTAGAGCCCATGAGGCACAACTACTAAGCCTGTGTGCCACAACTACTGAGCCTGTGCTCTAGAGCCCACGAGCCACAACTACTGAGCCCACATGCTGCAACTACTAAAGCCCACGTGCCTAGAGCCTGTGCTCTGCAACAAGAGAAGCCACCACAATGAGAAGCCTGTGCACTGCAACAAAGAATAGCCCCACTTGCCGCAATTAGAGAAAGCCCATGCACAGCAACGAAGATCCAACACAGCCAAAAAAAAAAAAAAAAGGTCCTAATAAGGGTAAGTTTAGCAGGAATGGAAATGATGAAATACGTTCAAGACATTGCATATATATGTCTTAGTTTTTATCGTAATTATTACTGCAAACAAGGGTCTAAAAGAACTTGATCAGAGATTGAGTAATGGAGTAAAAAGAAGAGAATTCATATGTGGTTCTAAGATTTTAATGTGTGAGAAGAAGCAAATTTTGGTATTGAAATTGAGATGGTTTAGAGAGAGTCTGGATTAGATGGTATCCAGGGAATAGATGACATTTATAGCTCCAGGAACTGGAGGTGGTTATCTAAATCCCAAGTGTATGTAGAGAAAAGAAGTCACAAAATTGAGGCTCGAGGCTCTCAGGTTTAGAGTTTGGTGAGATGCAGAAGCATCAACAAAGAGAACGAGAAGGAATAGACAGTGAGATAGAGGGAAAATTTAGAGGGATTATTTCCCCAGAAACAAAGCCAGAAAAAAGCTTAAAGAGAAGATCATCTGTATCAAATGTTGTTGATATTTAAGATGAGAACTGGTAAATGACCGTTGCATTCATCAGTGTGATCATCATTAACAATCTTGACAAGTGAAGGTTTGATGGAGAGGTGGGGATAGAAGTCATCTGGCAGGAGGTTCAAGGGAGAATGATAGGAGAAGGAACTGAAGAAGGATAGTACAAAGGGGAGCAGAGAAATTGCTTGTTAGCTAGTAGGCTATGGTCTCCTAGGCTACATGGGGTCAAGAGAGGGTATTTTAAAGATCAGAACATCCTAGTAACTGCATTCTGAACACTGATCCAATAGAGAAGGAAAATTGATGGTAGAGGAGAAAGAGAAGACAGACACTGGAGCAGTGTCTCTTAGTGAGCAAGAGGAGATGAAACCAAGGAAGAGATGGAGGGGGAGGGCCTTCCTAGGAACCGGCAAGCCACCCAGGAAAACAGAAGGGAAGGCAGAAGTAGGCGCCAGCTGCAGGAAGGTGTGAGAATGTGGCGGGAGAGCTTGTCGAAATTCTGTTCTGCTTCCTTCTGTTGTTTCACAAGGTTCTGGAGAGAAAGGTGAGGGAGTTGATATGTTCAAGTGAATAATTATCACAATGAAGCATGGAATCCAAGGTGGGAAGGAAGGAGGACATGAGGGAAGTTAGAGACCTGAAAGGGTGGTAGGATCAGAGAATTAAAGTAAATGAATTGAAATGCTGGCATATAGCATGGTTAAGACCGAAAGCAAATTACTGAGTGGGTGAGAACTGTAAACAAATAATTGTACTTGTGTTTACACCTCTTGTCTCAAAGATAAATTCTTAGTGCAAAGTTCTGATTATAGAGTGATTAATGAAGGTTGTTTTCATTTTCATGTATTATTCTGATTGTATAAGTTTGTTTCAGAAGTCAGGCTTAGTATCATCTACCTGGTGGACCCCGCTTGAGAAACCATTGGTCTCACCTGTCTTGGCCCAGCCTCTACAGCAGCAGGCAGCTCTAAGTGGGCTCTGACTGACGCAATGCAAGTGCAATCTGACAGCACCTACCTGGTGCCCCTGTGGACCTCTCACCTTCCATACAGGTGTTGACTGACAGGTGTGGGGAACTGCATGACCAGCTTGGTGCTGGGGATCTACACATGTGGAACTGGGAAATGTGCAGGGAGTTAATTGGGCAATATTAAGCCTGGGTTAAAACCCATGGAAGGTGGGAGCTGGTGGAAAAGTTCCCCCTTTTGCTTCCTCCAACAGCTGTTTTGAGAAGCTGGGTAGAGAGTTTCTAGGATGTTGGAACACTCAGTTGCAATTAGCAGTGCTGCACTTGAAACACATCGTCAAGTCTTTGTTAGGGCTTTTTCTCCTTCCCCTTGTCCCTCACTCCTGCTCCCAGGGTTGCTCTCCATGATAAAGTAGGAGCCTATGAGCCCTCAACCTCAGACTCTGCTCTCGGGGAACCCAGACTGAGACAAGCAACATGACACTTCTATGCTCTACCAACTCTGGTAAAGGAATAAAACTGCATTTAAACAAATAACTTCTTTGAATAAGCATCAAGAGAATCTGACAAAAAAATTTAGCTTGAGATTAGAAGCTGTAATTTTTCTTCGTTAACATAGATTTTTATTGATACGATTTTAGTCATTGGTTATTGTTTATGAACTTAAGTTCTAACATTGCATTTTGTGGCAGTTTAGACAAAATATACATGATTATTTTGGTCTAAAAAGTTAAAAGAAAAAAGTAAAAGTACAGTTATGTTTATTAGACTTCATATAATGTATACTAAGAATTATTATTTTCCTTTTCTTAGTTTTGCTTATTAAAAATGTTCAGCCTTCATGATTCTTTCATGGATTATTGATACAGCTTCTTAGCTCATTTCCCTGTCTCTGAGTCCCATCCATTTCTATCCCTATACGTTGTTCTCAGTGATCTTTCTAAAACAAATATTTGATCTGCTGCACTTCTCTGCTTAAAAGCCTTCAATAGTTTTTTCATTGCCAAAAATTAATCCCAAACTCTTAGGATGACCTATAACTTGCTGCTCTCTCCTTTCCAACATCCTTGAGTCCCATGCTGTCTCTATATTTAATTATTTGTAATTCTCTTTGCTGGCCAAACTATTTCAGTTCTTGGGTTCAGACCTGCTCAAGTGTCTCCTCTTTGGCAAAACGTTCGTCTTCCATGCCCAGTTGGATTTGATCACTCTCTCTTCTAGGGAGGTATACTTTTTTCCTTCCTCTTTTATAGCATGAATCACACTGTACTATTATAATGATTTGTTTGCAAAACTCTTCTCATCTACTAGACAAGGCTTTCCTCATCTTTATGTGCTTAGCCCTTGCTAGCACTTGGTATGTAATAGTTCATCAGTAAATGTCATTGTGATTGCAGTCAACAAAACTGTGCTATCTTTGAAGGTAACAAAAATGGATTAAAAATTTATATTTCAAAGTTTTTGTGAATTCATATAGCCAGCCATTCTTCTTTCCCAGGTCTATTGTCCCCAGGCCCCTTAATGGAATCAGTGGGGAAAGTAATTATAAACTTTAGCTGGAAATTCTGGGTTCACAGCACATTTTGGAACATGTGAGCATAAAAATTCCTTTTAGGTTAAGCTTCTACTCTTCAGTAGGAATGTGTACACTTTATCTGCAGTTAACAGTATTCTGTGTCAGCAGCAGGCTGGAGGGTGGCTTGTAAATGCTGAGAGTCATAGAGCAAAGTTAGCCTAGTCAAAAATTAGACATTTGCTCTTGAACATGTGCTCCTCTCTAGCTTGTACGGTATTGAATTTCCAGCAGCTGAGCTCCTTGAGTCAACCATGAACACAATGATTATTGGGCATATGTATTAGCATTTAAGACTCTAGAGGGGGCGCTGTAGCCCGACCAGCTCTCTCTGCACACAGGTATGTTTTGTTTAACCTGTTCATGTTTTACAACTATGAATTACTTGCCAACATTCAAAAACCAATATATTTCACACATAGAAAATCTTCTCCCAAAGAGCAAGAAGATCTGGGACAATAGACCCACATTTTTCCATAAGACAACAATGGCTGGAGCTGAGCACTAACTATGAGGCACACATTGCCCTGTCCATCTCTATCCTAGCCCAGCTTCCCTCTATCATTTGTTTACTTTGACCCCTTGGTCATTGTTAGAATTTTGATTTGCAAATCCTGACTCTTGGTTGTACAGCACATTAAAATTATTCCTTCTGTTTTAGTGCCCTTATCCCATGAAACCATGACCTTACTCCATTATAAGTCAAAATTCTACATAATTTTCTGATAGTTTGAGTTATTTATAGTAGAATATTTTAAAAATACCATATGATTAAATGTAAATATTTCCCCTTTGCCATGTTATCACTTAACATTTTAAACATCCAAACTTAAGTTGAAGTCTTCTGGGATCAAGTACAAACAATTTTGCTGTCAGCTTTTTCAAGAACCAACTTTAATAAGGTAAACCAAGTTGCTCAGAAGAATTAAGATAACTCAAAATATCTGTACCATATTATCTGCTAAAATTTTGTATTTTTTGACATTTTGTACTATGTCAATACATTTCTCTCATGTCATGTTGTGTTATGCCAGTTCATAGTGGGAAGAAGCATAACAGGATGTGACATGATGTAAGTGATGCACTGACATGTATAATTTTAAAAAGACTACCCTCCTGTTGGAAGCAGACACACGCAGTTAATTCAGATCCTGGGAAATTAAAATGAAATTGATGAACAAAACTAGAAATGTCCATGAACTAATGAATGAATGATGTTGTTCACCAACCCAAAAGTAGATTGTGATATGTGACTACATTATCATCACTGAGACTCTCAGAGCTAAACATTACCCATGTATAAAGTAGTCATTTGCTATTTTCCAAATTTTACTAGATTCTTTACAGGTAGTCTAAGTAGTAAACATTTAAGAAGAGTATTTTTATTTAAAAAATTTTAGATTTTTCTTCTCCTCCGGGTCCACTTTTGATTGACATCCTTTCACAAGTGTGGTCCTTGCCATCAAGGTGGTCAAGACCAGTGTCTCTCACTGATCTGGTAGTAGTTTCTGCAGGTGAAGAAAGCAGCCTGGCTGGTGTCATACTCGATCTTCAACATGATCTTCACCATGTGCCAAGCCATGTGGCTGACAGGGTCTTTGTCCTCCAGCCTGGTGTCAGGCCTGCACCACTGAGGTGGGAGAGCCAAGTTCAGGACGTTGGACCACCAGAGACCTCCCGGCCCAACGTAATATCAATCGGTGAGAGCTATCCCAGAGATCTCTGTCTCAACGCTAAGACCCAGCTCCACCCAACTGCCAGCAAGCTCCAGTGCTGGACACCCCATGCCAAACAACTAGCAAGACAGGAACACAACCCCACCCATTAGCAGAGGCTGCCTAAAGTCATACTAAATTGACAGGCACCCCAACATACACCACCAGACGGAGGCCTGCCCACCAAAAAGACAAGATCCAGCCCCACCCACCAGAACACAGGCACAAGTCCCCTCCACCAGGAAGCCTACACAACCCACTGAACCAACCTTAACCACTGGGGGCAGACACCAAAAACAACGGGAGCTACGAACCTGCAGCCTGTGAAAAGGAGACCACAAACACAGTAAGTTAAGCAAAATGAGAAGACACAGAAACACACAGCAGATGAAGGAGCAAGGTAAAAACCCACCAGACCAAACAAGTGAAGAGGAAATAGGCAGTCCACTGAAAAAGAATTCAGAGTAATGATAGTAAGGATGATCCAAAATCTTGGAAATAGAATGGAGAAAATACAAGTAATGTTTAACAAGGACTTAGAAGACCTAAAGAGCAAACAAAAAATGATGAACAACACAATAAATGAAATTAAAAATTCTTTAGAAGGAATCAATAGCAGAATAACTGAGGCAGAAGAACGGATAAGTGACCCGGAAGATAAAATAGTGGAAATAACTACCACAGAGCAGAATAAAGAAAAAAGGATGAAAAGAATTGAGGACAGCCTCAGAGACCTCAGGGACAACATTAAACTCAACAACATTCGAATTACAGGGGTCCCAGAAAAAGAAGAGAAAAAGAAATGGTCTGAGAAAATATTTTAAGAGATTATAGTTGAAAACTTCCCTAATATGGGAAAGGAAATAGCCAATCAAGACCAGGAAGTGCAGAGAGTACCATACAGGATAAAAGCAAGGAGAAACACACCAAGACACACATCTAACAAACTATCAAAAATTAAATAAAAAGAAAAAATATTAAAAGCAGCAAGGGAAAAACAACAAATAACATACAAGGGAATCCCCATAAGGTTAACAGCTGATCTTTCAGCAGAAACTCTGCAAGCCAGAAGGGAGTGGCAGGATATATTTAAAGTGATGAAAGGGAAAAACCTACAACCAAGATTTCTCTACCCAACAAGGATCTCACTTAGATTCGATGGAGAAATTAAAACATTTACAGACAAGCAAAAGTTAAGAGAATTTAGCACCACCAAACCAGCTTTACAACAAATACTAAAGGAACTTCTCTAGGCAGGAAACACAAGAGAAGGAAAAGACCTACAAAAACAACCCCAAACAATTCAGAAAATGGTAATAGGAACATACATATCAATAATTACCTTAAATGTAAGTGGATTAAATGCTCCAACCAAAAGACATAGACTGGATGAATGGATACAATAACAAGACCCGTATATATGCTGTCCACAAGAGACCCACTTCAGACTTAGGGACACATACAGACTGAAAGTGAGGAATGGAAAAAGATATTCCATGCCAAGGGAAATCAAAGGAAAGCTGGGGTAGCAATGCTCATATCAGACAAAATGGACTTTAAGATAAATACTATTACAAGAGACAAAGAAGGACACTACATAATGATCAAGGGATCAATCCAATAAGAAGATATAACAATTGTAAATATTTATGCACCCAACATAGGAGCACCACAATACATAAGGCAAATGCTAACAGCCATAAAAGGGGAAATCGACAGTAACACAATCATAGTAAGGGAATTTAACACCCCAATTTCACCAACAGACAGATCATCCAAAATGAAAATAAATAAGGAAACACAAGCTTTAAATGACACATTCAACAAAATGGACTTAATTGATATTTATAGGACATTCCATCCAAAAACAACAGAATACACATTTTTCTCAAGTGCTCATGGAACATTCTCCAGGATAGATCATATCTTGGGTCACAAATCAAGCCTTGGTAAATTTAAGAATATTGAATTGTATCAAGTATCTTTTCCGACCACATGCTATGAGACAAGATATCAATTACAGGGAAAAAACTGTAAAAAATACAAACACATGGAGGCTAAACAATACACTACTAAATAACCAAGAGATCATTGAACAAATCAAAAAGTACCTACAAACAAATGACAATGAAAACACGGTGACCCAAAACCTATGGGATGCAAAAGCAGTTCTAAGAGGGAAGTTTATAGCAATACAATCCTACTTCAAGAAACAAGAAAAATCTCAAATAAAAAACCTATCCTTACACCTAGAGCAATTAGAGAAAGAAGAACAAAAAACACCCTAAATTTAGCACAAGGAAAGAAATCATAAAGATCAGATCAGAAATAAACGAAAAAGAAATGAAGGAAACAATAGCAAAGATCAATAAAACTAAAAGTTGGTTCTTTGAGAAGATAAACAAAATTTATAAACAATTAGCTGGAGTCATCAAAAAAAAAGGGAGAAGACTCAAATCAATAGAATTAGAAATGAAAAAGGAGAAGTAACAACTGACCCTGATGGCCGCTGGGCCTGCGCGTCCAGAGCCTGTGCTCCGCAACGGGAGAGACCACAACAGTACCACACACAAAAAAAAAAAAAAAAAAAAAAAATCTTCCAACAAACAAAAGCCCAGGACCAGATTGCTTCACAGGTGAATTCTATCAAACATTTAGTGAAAAGCTAACACGTATCCTTCTCAAGCTGCTACAAAATACAGCAGAGTGAGGAACACTCCCAAACTCATTCTACGAGGCCACCATCACCCTGATACCAAAACCAGACAAAACCGTCACAAAAAAAGAAAACTACAGACCAATGTCACCGATGAACATAGATGCAAAAAAATCCTGAACAAAATACTAGCAAATAGAATCCAACAGCACATTAAAGGGATCATACACCATGATCAAGTGGGGTTTATCCCAGGGATGCAAGGATTCTTCAATACATGCAATCAATCAATGTGATACACCATATTAACAAACTGAAGGAGAAAAAACGTATGATAATCTCATTAGATGCAGAAAAAGCTTTCGACAGAATTCAACACCCATTTATGATTAAAAAAACTCTCCAGAAAGTAGGCATAGAGGGAACTTTCCTCAACATAATAAAGGCCATATATGACAAACCCACAGCCAACATCGTCCTCAGTGGTGAAAAACTGAAAGCATTTCCACTAAGATCAGGAACAAGACAAGGTTGCCCACTCTCACCACTCTTATTATTCAACATAGTTTTGGAAGTTCTAGCCACAGCAGTCAGAGAAGAAAAAGAAATAAAAGGAATCCAAATCGGAAAAGAAGAAGTAAAGC
>NC_041221.1:92549712-92554846 GCF_002837175.3 Physeter macrocephalus | reverse complement strand
CTACAGCCAGCATTGTTCTCAATGGTGAAAAACTGAAAGCATTTCCACTAAGATCAGGAACAAGACAAGGTTGCCCACTCTCACCACTCTTATTCAACTTAGTTTTGGAAGTTCTAGCCACAGCAATCAGAGAAGAAAAAGAAATAAAAGGAATCCAAATAGGAAAAGAAGAAGTAAAGCTGTCACTGTTTGCAGATGACATGATACTATACATAGAGAATCCTAAAGATGCTACCAGAAAACGACTAGAGCTAATCAATGAATTTGGTAAAGTAGCAGGATGCAAAATTAATGCACAGAAATCTCTTGCATTCCTATACACTAATGATGAATAACCTGAAAGTGAAATTTAGGAAAAACTCCCATTTACCATTGCAACAGAAAAAAATAAAGTGCCTAGGAATAAACCTACCTAAGGAGACAAAAGACCTGTATGTAGAAAACTATAAGACACTGATGAAAGAAATTAAAGATGATACAAACAGATGGAGAGATATACCATGTTCTTGGATTGGAAGAATCAACATTGTGAAAATGACTCTACTACCCAAAGCAATCTACAGAGTCAATGCAATCCCTATCAAACTACCAATGGCATTTTTCACAGTATTAGAACAAAAAATTCCACATTTTGTATGAAAACACAAAAGACCCCAAATAGCCAAAGCAAACTTGAGAAGGAAAAATGGAGCTGGAGGAATCAGGCTCCCTGACTTCAGACCAAAGCTACAGTAATCAAGACAGTATGGTACTGGCACAAAAACAGCAACCTAGATCAATGGAACAGGATAGAAAGCCCAGAGATAAACCCACGCACATATGGTCACCTTATCTTTGATAAAGGAGGGAAGATATGTAGTGGAGAAAAGACAGACTTTTCAATAAGTGGTGCTGGGAAAACTGGACAGGTACATGTAAAAGAATGAAATTAGAACACTTCCTAACACCATACACAAAAATAAGCTCAAAATGGATTAAAGACCTAAATGTAAGGCCAGACACTGTAAAACTCTTAGAGGAAAACATAGGCAGAACACTCCATGACATAAATCACAGCAAGATCCTTTTTGACCCACCTCCTAGAGAAATGGAAATTAAAAAAAAAACAAAAACAAATGTGACCTAATGAAACTTAAAACCTTTTGCACAACAAAAGAAACCATAAACTAGACTAAAAGACAACCCTCAGAATGGGAGAAAATATTTACAGATGAAGCAACTGACAGAGGATTAATCTCCAAAATATACAAGCAGCTCATGCAGCTCAATATCAAAAAACCAAACAACCGAATCCAGTAATGGACAGAAGACCTAAATAGACATTTCTCCAAAGACGATATACAGATTGCCAACAAACACATGAAAGGATGCTCAACATCATTAATCATTAGAGAAATGCAAATCAAAACTACAATGAAGTATCACCTCACACTGGTCAGAATGGCCATCATCAAAAAATCTGCAAACAACAAATGCTGGAGAAGGTGTGGAGAAAAGGGAACACTCTTGCACTGTTGGTGGATATGTAAATTGATACAGCCACTATGGAGAACAGTATGGAGGTTCCTTAAAAAACTACAAATAGAACTACCATATGACCCAGCAATCCCACTACTGGGTATATACCCTGAGAAAACCATAATTCAGAAAGAATCATGTACCACAATGTTCACTGCAACACTATTTACAATAGCCAGGACATGAAAGCAACCTAGGTGTCCACTGACAGATGAGTGGATGAAGAAGATGTGGCAAATATATACAATGGAATATTACTCAGTTCTAAAACGAAACGAAATTGAGTTATTTGTAGTGAGGTGGAAGGGCCTAGAGTCTGTCATACAGAGTGAAGTAAGTCAGAAAGAGAAAAACAAATAGCATATGCTAACACATATATATGAAATCTAGAAAAAATAAAAAGGTTCTTAAGAACCTAGGGGCAGGGCAGGAATAAAGACGCAGACATAGAGAATGGACTTGAGGGCATGGGGAGAGGAAGGGTAAGCTAGGACGAAGTGAGAGAGTAGCATTGACATATATACACTACCAAATTTAAAATAGATAGCTAGTGGGAAGTAGCTACATAGCACAGGGAGATCAGCTTGGTGCTTTGTGACCACCTAGAGGGGTGGGATAGGGAGGGTGGGAGGGAGAGGCAAGAGTGAGGGGATATGGGGATATATGTATACATATAGCTTATTCACTTTGTTATACAGCAGAAACTAATACAACATTGTAAAGCAATTATACTCCAATAAAGGTGTTAAATAAATTTTTTTTTAAATTTTATCATTTAATTCCCAAGCAGGTAATTTATTCCAAAGCCCTCTTTGCCATATTTCTCTGGATATGATATGTTAAAGATATATTTTGTTTTAAACAATAACGATCAATGCATTTTTCTTTTTGAAAAATAACAAATAAAAGTATTACATGCTTATCATCAGAAACTTGATAAGCCCAAAAGAGTATTAAAGATTATTGATAAACATCCCACCTGAAGATAACCACTATTAATGTTTTAGAGTATTTGGTTCCAGTTATTTCCTTAAGATTCATACCTACTTGTCTTCATTGATCTATATCTATATTGACAATCATTTGATTGCATTTCAAAATTTTGTGGATCTGGGACTTGGGCAAGGCTCAGTGGGCATTTCTTCTACTTTGCACATGACATTGTCTGAAGTCACTTGGTAATATTCAGCTGGCAGATAGGGTGGTCTGAAAGGTCTGAGATGGCTTTTCTTACATATCTGGCATCTTGGCAGGGTGGCTACATAAGACTTGGCCCAACTGGAGCTATTGGTTCTTCTCTTTTTGGGGCCCTCCATGGAACTCCTTGAATCGGTTAGACTGCTTGAGCTTCCTCACCACATGGGGGCTGGATTCTAAGGGCGAATGTTCCATATGTATGTATACTTTAAAAGCATGGTTGGAATTCCACTGTATACCCAGTTTTGAATCTTGCATTTAAGGTTTAAAATCATATTATATGCATTTTCCTATTCCACAAAAATTTCTTGGCAGTTAATGTTGATAGCTGCATAATATTACATATGATACTATGTAATTTACTTAGTCACTATCCTATTGTCAGACAAATAATCTTTTTATTATATTAATAATATGTAATAAAAATTCCTGTGCATACATTTTTACCTGAATTTTGTATTGGTTCCTTAATATGTAGTCCAAGAAGCAAAATTAGCTAAGTGTATGAAAAATTTTGAGGCCAGTGATATTGATTGTCAAATTGCTTTCCAGTAATGTAGTACTTATTCTCATTATCACCATTTAATACTTATTCACTATACCTTCATAGCATTTTCATTTTTAAGTCTTTGTCCATTTGATTGTTATAAATATCTTACTGATGTTATTTACAGTAAGGCTGAAATATTTTCATGATTATTATTAATTTGTTACTTCCTTACCTATATTTGTTCATTCATCTATTGAGACACTATTTTTAAAATCAGTTTATCTGAATTCTTTATATACTAAATAGCTATTTTAAAGATATAATTTGTGATAAAATATACCTATGTACTTTTGCAACAAATTCTGAGATTCACACAGTTTTGGATTTCTCTGTATGTCATAAATTTGAATTAGATTTAAACTGCTTTTGAAATAATTTCTCTTATTTTTATTATTGGCAGAGTTTTATTTGCTATTCTTAATCTAGGCTATGGAGAAAGATAATAAAAATTAAGATGATTTTGCAATTAAAAATCTCTTTCTCAAGAAAAGATACAAAATATACTTTCAAATCAGCATAAAATTTGATAACCGACTTTTAAAATAGCAAACAATTTTTTAAATGTTTCTAAAATTCTGGAAGTTATATTAACTGTGTATTGCCCTTTTATTGCAGAGTGAAAAATCATCATTTCTGATTTATATATTTACAAAATAGTAACTAAGTATTTTATATTAGTATTATATACTAATATATAAAACTATATACATAGTTTCTCAAGAGAGAATAATGGCAATACATTCTACATAAAAATATTTTTATTGCCTCATTTAAAAAGCCGTTTGAATTATTTAAAGGATATGATTTCACTCCCTCCTTCTTTGATGTTCATTTTAGAACACTGTATAATACAGGTTATAAAAGTAGTGAAAGTAAAATGGCTGATATATAGATAGATGTAAGTATATAATAGCTGTGTATTTTGAATGCGAAGGACTGTGAAACTTACTGTAGAAAATCACTGCAAAATTTCTGTAGCAATATCACAGTTTGCGTTGGGGAAAAAAACACAAGAATGCAGGAACTCACAACAATTTTTTTTTTTTTTTGCTGTAAAATGAAAGCTTTTCATCATGATGTCCTGCCAAGATTTGTCCTCAATAAATTCAAAGTCCTCCTCACTTTCTGAAATTCTGTAAAGTATATTGCCGTTGATTTTGAAACATATATTCTCTCACATTCTTCTTTTTTTTTTTTTAACATCTTTATTGGAGTATAATTGCTTTACAATGGTGTGTTAGTTTCTGCTTTATAACAAAGTGAATCAGTTATACATATACATATGTTCCCAAATCTTTTCCCTCTTGCATCTCCCTCACTCCCACCCTCCCTATCCCACCCCTCTAGGTGGTCACAAACCACTGAGCTGATCTCCCTGTGGAATGCGGCTGCTTCCCACTAGCTATCTATTTTACGTTTGGTAGTGTATATATGTCCATGCCGCTCTCTCACTTTGTCACAGCTTACATTTCCCCCTCCCCATATCCTCAAGTCCATTCTCTAGTAGGTCTGTGTCTTTATTCCCATCTTACCCCTAGGTTCTTCATGACATTTTTTTTTCTTAGATTCCATATATATGTGTTAGCCTATGGTATTTGTCTTTCTCTTTCTGACTTACGTCACTCTGTATGAAGACTCTAGGTCCATCCACCTTACTACAAATAACTTAATTTCGTTTCTTTTTATGGCTGAGTAATATTCCATTGTATATATGTGCCACATCTTCTTTATCCATTCTTCCGATGATGGACACTTAGGTTGCTTCCATGTCCTGGCTACTGTAAATAGAGCTGCAATGAACATTTTGGTACATGACTCTTTTTGAATTATGATTTTCTCAGGATATATGCCCAGTAGTGGGATTGCTGG
>NC_041221.1:92546338-92547145 GCF_002837175.3 Physeter macrocephalus | reverse complement strand
TGCATCTATTGAGATGACCATATGGTTTTTCTCCTTCAGTTTGTTGATATGGTGTATCACGTTGATTGATTTGCGTATATTGAGGAATACTTGCATTCCTGGAATAAACCCCACTTGATCATGGTGTATGATCCTTTTAATGTGCTGTTGGATTCTGTTTGCTAGTATTTTGTTGAGGATTTTTGCATCTATTTTCATCAGTGATATTAGCCTGTAGTTTTCTTTCTTTGTGACGGTTTTGTCTGGTTTTGGTATCAGGGTGATGGTGGCCTCATAGAATGAGTTTGGGAGTATTCCTCCCTCTGCTATCTTTTCGAAGATTTTGAGAAGGATAGGTGTTAGCTCTTCTCTAAATGTTTGATAGAATTCACCTGTGAAGCCATCTGGTCCTGGGCTTTTGTTTGTTGGAAGATTTTTTTTTTTTTTTTGCGGTACGTGGGCCTCTCACTGTTGTGGCCTCTCCCGTTGCAGAGCACAGGCTCCGGATGCACAGGCTCAGCGGCCATGGCTCACTGGCCCAGCCGCTGCGCGGCATGTGGGATATTCCCGGACCGGGGCACGAACCCGTGTCCCCTGCATCGGCAGGTGGACTCTCAACCACTGCGCCACCAGCGAAGCCCTGTTGGAAGATTTTTAATCACATTTTCCATTTCAGTGCTTGTGACTGGTCTGTTCATATTTTCTATTTCTTCCTGATTCAGTCTTGGCAGGCTGTGCATTTCTAAGAATTTGTCCATTTCTTCCAGTTTGTCCATTTTATTGGCATAGAGTTGCTTGTAGTAATCTCTCATGATCTTTTGTATTTCT
>NC_041221.1:92534505-92546241 GCF_002837175.3 Physeter macrocephalus | reverse complement strand
TAAACTTCCCTCTTAGAACTGCTTTTGCTGCATCCCATAGATTTTGGGTTGTCGTTTCTCCACTGTCATTTGTTTCTAGGTATTTTTTGATTTCCTCTTTGATTTCTTCAGTGATCACTTAGTTATTAAGTAGTGTATTGTTTAGTCTCCATGTGTTTGTATGTTTTACAGAAAATTTCCTGTAATTGTTATCTAGTCTCATAGCGTTGTGGTCGGAAAAGATACTTGATACAATTTCAATATTCTTAAATTTACGAAGGCTTGATTTGTGACCCAAGATATGATCTATCCTGGAGAATGTTCCATGAGCACTTGAGAAAAATGTGTATTCTGTTGTTTTTGGATGGAATGTCCTATAAATATAAAGTTCATCGTGTTTAATGTATCATTTAAACTTGTGTTTCCTTATTTATTTTCATTTTGGATTATCTGTCCATTGGTGAAAGTGGGGTGTTAAAGAGATCAGCTGTTAACCTTATGGGGATTCCCTTGTGTGTTATTTGTTGTTTTTCCCTTGCTGCTTTTAATATGTTTTCTTTGTATTTAATTTTTGACACTTTGATTAATATGTGTCTTGGCGTGTTTCTTCTTGGATTTATCCTGTATGGACTCTCTGTGCTTCCTGGACTTGATTATTTCCTTTCCCATATTAGGGAAGTTTTCAATTACAGTCTCTTCATATATTTTCTCAATCCCTTTCTTTTTCTCTTCTTCTTCTGGCACCCCTAAAATTCGAATGTTGGTGCATTTAATGTTGTCCCAGAGGTCTCTGAGACTGTCCTCAGTTCTTTTCATTCTTTTTTCTTTATTCTGCTCTGCAGTAGTTATTTCCAATATTTTATCTTCCAGGTCACTTATCCGTCCTTCTGCCTCAGTTATTCTGCTACTGAGCCCATCTAGAGTATTTTTCATTTCATTTATTGTGTTGCTCATCGTTGCTTGCTTCCTCTTTATTTCTTCTAGGTCCTTGTTAACTGTTTCTTGCAATTTGTCTATTCTATTTCCAAGATTTTGAATCATCTTTACTATCATTATTCTGAATTCTTTTTCAGGTAGACTGCCTATTTCCTCTTCATTTGTTAGGTCACGTGGGTTTTTATCTTGCTCCTTCATCTGCTGTGTGTTTTTCTGTCTTCTCATTTTGCTTAACTTACTGTGTTTGGGGTCTCCTTTTTGCAGGCTGCAGGTTCATAGTTCCCATTGTTTTTGGTGTCTGTCTCCAGTGGCTAAAGTTGGTTCAGTGGGTTGTGTAGGCTTCCTGGTGGAGGGGACTAGTGCCTGTGTTCTGTTGGATGAGGCTTTATCTTGTCTTTCTGATGGGCAGGTCCACGTCTGGTGGTGTTTTTTGAGGTGTCTGTGGCTTTATTATGATTTTAGGCAGCCTCTCTGCTAATGGGTGGGTTTGTGTTCCTGTCTTTCTAGTTGTTTGGCATAGGGTGTCCAGCACTGTAGCTTGCTGGTTGTTGAGTGAAGCTGGGTGTTGGTTTTGAGATGTAGATCTCTGGGAGATTTTCGCTGTTTGATATTACGTGGAGCTGGGAGGTCTCTTATGGACCAGTGTCCTGAATTTGGCTCTCCGACCTCAGAGGCACAGCACTGACTCCTGGCTGCAGCACCGAGAGCCTTTCATCCACCCGGCTCAGAATAAAAGGGAGAAGAAGTAGAAAGAAAGAGGATAAAATAAAATAAAAGTAAGATAAAATAAAATAAAGTTATTAAAATAAAAAATAATTATTAAGAAAAAAAATTTTTTTAAGTAAAAAAATAAACAAAAAAAAATGGACGCACAGAACCCTAGAACAAATGGTGAAAGCAAAGCTATACAGACGAAATGTCACACAGAAGCATACACATACACACTCACAAAAAGAGGAAAAGGGGAAAAAATAATATATCTTCCCCCAAAGTCCACCTCTTCAATTTGGGATGATTCATTGTCTATTCAGGTTTTCCACCAATGCAGGGTACATCAAGTTTATTGTGGAGATTTAATCCGCTGCTCCTGAGGCTGCACAGAGAAATTTCCCTTTCTCTTCTTTGTTCACACAGCTCTCAGGGTTCAGCTTTGGATTTGGCCCCGCCTCTGTGTATAGGTTGCCTGAGGGCGTCTGTTACCGCCCAGACAGGACGGGGTTAAAGGGTCAGCTGATTCGGGGGCTCTGACTCACTCAGGCTGGGGGGAGGGAGGGTACAGAATGCAGGGCAAGCCTGTGGCGGCAGAGGCCAGCGTGATGTTGCACCAGCCTGAGGCGCGCCATGCGTTCTCCGGGGGAAGTTGTCCCTGGATCATGGGACCCTGGCAGTGGCGGGCTGCACAGGCTCCCGGGAGGGGTGGTGTGGATAGTGACCTGTGCTCACACACAGGCTTCTTGGTGGTGGCAGCAGTGGCCTTAGCGTCTCATGCCAGTCTCTGGGGTCCACGTTGATAGCCGCGGCTCGCGCCCATCTTTGGAGCTCCTTTAAGCAGCGCTCTTAATCCCCTCTCGTTGTGCACCAGGAAACAAATAGGGAAGAAAAAGTCTCTTGCCTCTTCGGTAGGTCCAGACTTTTTCCGGTACTCCCTCCCGGCTAGCCGTGGCGCAGTAACCCCTTCAGGCTGTGTTCTCACTGCCAGTCCTCTCTCACATTATTCTTACTCAACCAGTTTGTTTGATGTCTGCTAACTTGCCTATTAGTCCTTTTCCATTAGCCTTCCTTTTCTGTCATTGTTTTGTTATGCAAATGTTCCTCTAAACTAGTTTGACCACTTACATTAGCCTTTCAGTGGTCTGGCTTACAGTTCTAGCTAACACATGAATTGTCTGCATATATATTTTTTCTTTTTTCCTTTTCTTTTCTTCCGTCCCTCCCTCCTTTCCCTCTTTCCCTTCCTTCCTTCTTTCCTTCCTTCTCTGTATTTGGCAGTCCTAAAAGAAATGCTTACAGTAAAGTTACATAACTACCACATAACATGATACCATGTCAAACCGTTATCACGCCTCCACCAAACCTAACAAAGGTGACATGGTAAGTGTTGCATTAAGACCCAGTGCAATGGCACACAATTGCATGATGCTATTTCACCCCCTTTCTTCTTGAGCCTTTCATAACAGTCCCCTTTATTGCTGATGGGTTTCTAATGATGGTGTCCATGTGGCTTTGGAACAACAGCAGAATGTTAATTTATTCCCCAGTGTTACCCAGGGGACCCGACGTGGGTCCAGGATTGGTGATGCCCTAATTTAAATACTGGGTAGGACCAGGCTGATCAGGTGGCTCAGAGCTAGCACAATAGGCTGTGAGGGGGAAGACCCACTCCCTGATCAGGGCCGATCAGGAGGATTCCAAGTATAATTGGCCTCTGGGGAGTGTGTAAGTCACTCTGTACACCCCCTTCAGACCTCCTTAATGCCTTGCCAGCTGGAAGGAAAAGTGCCTTCTGCATTGCCCACAAAGGAAATGGGGACCGAGGGGAGTAGAACTGGAGAAATTAGAAAAGAGGAAAGAGACAGCAACACCAATGAAGAGGTGGGTAATAATACTGTACATGTAAAAGCTGGGAGAGTGTGTCATAAACAAATGGGCTTGCAATGGTCAGTAGACAATGATATCCTGTTACCTCATTTCAAATGCTGACTAATTACATAGAGCAAGAGGAAATTAGCACAGGAACCTCGTTCTTTGCCAAGTCCACATCAAAATGCTGTGAAAGGAAAACATGAAATCAATCTTCCATGGCTTTAAAGAACTCATGTTCCTGAAGTTTAAAGCTCTGCACAAAGTCCTCCAAAGTATAATAAGACTTACTGGATGTTCAAATCTCAGAAATTAGGCTTGTAAGAGAAAAAAAAAAAAGAAACACTATGGCTCTCACCTTTCTTGATCTAGACAACATGCTTAACATTCTATTCTTTTGTTTGTTTGTTTTTTATATTTGAGTTTTATTTTATTTTTTTATACAGCAGGTTCTTACTAGTTATCAATTTTATACCTATTGGTGTATACATGTCAATCCTAATCTCCCAGTTCCTCCCACCACCTCCACCCCCAATTCCCCGTCTATTCTTTTCTTTATTCTGATATTATTGTTTAAATCCCCAACTCCAATTCTACTTGCTTTATGTCAGATAATGATTGATGAAGTGGGAAACAAATATCTTCTTGGACAGAGTTGTCTCTTGACATTTCTCTGAGGATGCATGTGGCTTGTTTCAGGATCTAACTGAGTTCTTAAACTTCCCATTCAAACAGGTGCTGCTAAATAGTAGACCTGTTTATTGTTATTTTATAACATTTTCTGAATGTAGAATTTTTGAAAAGGAAATCACTTTCTTCTACTGATTTACAGCTTAAAGATACATCACCACTGAAAAAACTAAAACAACAAAAATCAGTTCCCAAAATAACTTAGACATTTAAATAGGCATAAATCAAAAAAACAAGCAAAAAAAACCACCCCAATACAAAAAACAAACAAGGGCTTCCCTGGTGGCGCAGTGGTTGAGAGTCCGCCTGCCAATGCAGGGGACACGGGTTCGTGCCCCGGTCTGGGAAGATCCCACATGCCGCGGAGCGGCTAGGCCCGTGAGCCATGGCCGCTGAGCCTGCGCGTCCGGTGCCTGTGCTCTGCAACGGGAGAGGCCACAACAGTGAGAGGCCCGCGTACGGCAAAAAAAACCAAAAACAAACAAACAAAAAAACAAACAAAAACAACTTTAAGAAAAGCACCAACCTTTGCCAGAATGTGTGTTGGCATGAAATAATGCTAAGAGAGTCAGTAAACCAAACCTGTAATGTGACCCGAACAGTGAGAGGCCTCTCTTGAGTCCAGGTTTGCTGCTCCTTAGTGAGGGCCTGTAGTGCTTGACCTAAGGGCGCTTTAGGATGCTGCTGCTTAGGTACCACAGGTCACTGTGGGTTAGGGCCAGCGCTCCAACCTGCTTTCAACAGGAGTAGCACCGTTGTTTTTCAGATATGGGGTTTTGGAGCAAGATGTCTTTTTGGGGAAAAAAATCCATAATTCTGCTGGCTTAAAATAATTTAAAAGGACTGGACTAGATGATCTCTTGGGACCCAGTCAGTTCTGATATTCTATGATTCTGTGTGAAATATCTCATTGAAAACCCACCTCAAGATAAAGTACTGGATCTGGAAATTATCAGTGAGGAAAGAAGGAGTCTTATCATACTTGAAGATAAAACTCAGGCTTTTTCCTGTGACCAGAGAAAAGCCGGTGTAGGAAATTAAATAACCCTTCTTAATGGTAGTCACGTAGATATCTCTCACTTGCCATTTTAATGGGGTAATTTGTTGCTGGCAGGGCAGGGGGAAGACAATCTTTTAAATGTCACCCTCCTTCAGGTGTGAGGCTCTTACTGTGCTTCTGTTTCCTTCCTGGGCATTCTGGTGAAGGCAGTGTTGCCATAGATTCATTTGCTATCGTTGTGGTAAAAAATAGGGTAAAAAAAAAAAAAAGAAAGCCAGTACCAAATTAAGACAACTAAAAAAGTATAATGAAGTTAATATTTTTGAAAGTATTGCTGATGTATTTAGCAAGTTGCTTGGTAACTCCTCATCCATTGAACCAATAGCATTTGTAGTTTCAAGCTGAATCACTGAGAATAGAGGTCATAGCTCAGTTTAGAGTAGCAAACTTGATTCTGAAGTGGAAGGGTTTTCTAAATTCCATAAGCTTTACTCCACCTGCCAACTTCACTGCAGAGACATGGAGAACATGGAAGCAAAGTTCCCATTAGGGGGGAGTATAAGGCCTTCTGATGGTGAGAGGAGTGGTCGAGAGAAGAGAAAAGGGGCAAATGCAGGAACTGAGGCATTCATGTACAGGCTTACCTCTAGGCTTAAAACCTCTGTTGGCAGGGGGAGGAGTAGTGAGACTGAGGGCCATGGCTTGAGAAGGAAGCCTCAGCAGAGGGACACTGTATATATTTGGTATTTAGAATTCTGGAGGAGAAATTTTCTCATAGAAAATCTTTCCCAACAGGAAGTGGCTGCAGCAGAGAAGACATGCTGAATGGCTTGGTGAGGCAGGCACAAGCCTGAGACATGATTTCAGACATGTGGGACACAGTTGAGGCTGTTGGTTGGGCAACTACCAATGCTGTCATTGAGGTGACGGTCACAGTGACCTGTGGCCGAGGCCTGCATCAGGGCAGACTGCCCAAGTAGAGACCCAGATGAGAACCACATCCAGGGCTCAGGCAATCTATAGCCCAAAGGGAGCCTAGGGAGTGTCCTTGTCATTAAGAGAGAGGGCTGAGCTCACCAGAGCGCCGTCCCTGTGTGCTGTTGCTGCTGGGAAAAGGGACCACAAATTTCACCAGCTCAGATCAGCAGTGCGGTCAATAAAGACAGAGACGGATGCCCAGAGATGAGCAGGGCTGGATGTTTCCCCACCCACACGGGCTACATAAACTCCCCGTGCACTCAGATGCCAGGCTGAGCATAAACAGGAAGAGACAGTTGCCTGGGACGGTTGGGATTTTAGCACTCTAGTCTGCGTTTTGGGGGACACCTCAGTACTGGCCAATTCAGGACAGTTGATGACCCTAACTTCAAGTTCAAGGCAGGATGTATAGAAAAATGCTTCATCTAATAGCATAGTGACCAGAAGTAGAGCTGCCTAAACTGTGCAGTGGCCTGAAGGCAAAGTCTGCCCAGTAAGTAAAGGTATCAGTCATCATGGAGCTCTTGCCCATTAAAAGATCCTGTAATTTTTTGATTGCTCTATGTGAGTTAAATGAGGTGTTTTGTTCCGGTATCATAAAATGTCTTTTAGATCTGGGTTATTGCCCTTTCTGGTAATTTCTCTCATTTCAAAATAGATATTACTCTTTCTTTTAAGCCAGATTGAAGGGGCCCATGATTTAGGGTTAACGGTTTTAAGTTACAAATCTAGTTCTTTGAAAGGGAGAAGGTAATACTGGGGGCTTCTCTAATGGCATTTGTACATTTGCCGTTTCCCACCATGTTTCCAGTTCATGGTTCATCGAGGCAACTTAGCATGGTGGTTAAGCAAGTCAGGGCTGGCTTCACCTTCCCTGGTTCAAGTCCCACCTCTCAATCTTCACTTGCCAGACCTCGCAGACCTTAAGTCATGGTGCCTTGGTTTTCTCATCTGTGGGATGGGATGATGCCGATAATGGGACTATTACTTACCTTGCAGTGTTTTGTTAGGATTAATGAGCTAATGCATTTAGAGCTCTTTCAGTATGTCTGGGCACATAGAAAACACTCAGCGGAGGAGAAATACTCCTCCATTTACTAAGTTGGAAGCTCTTTGAACATAGAGACATTGTCTACACTTTTGCCCACCTGTTCATCCTTAGTATGTAGAATAGAATAAGCATTAAATAATGTTAGCTATTATTGGGATTAATTTTTGTAAAAGAAAACTACCCACAGTCTTTATACCATTCTTTGTATTTCTCTCGTTCTTAAAATTTCTTCTTAAGCTTATAAGAGAAATAAAAAAAGAAAACCTAAAAATTCATTGGAGGTAAATACTTGCACATCGTTATGAAGACACAGGCACGTTTGTAATCTCAAATTTACCGTCTTCTAGAACATCTGAGACAGGCAAAATGGGTCAAACACCAATCCAGGAATCTGAAAATCTGGCTCCTGATATTTTCTCTGTTAAAAAACTTTTCCATAGTGTTCTCTTCAAAATCTTTAAAATTAGGGGGTTGGACTAGATGAGGGCTAAGGCCATGTCCAGCTCCAGACTTCAGCAATTCGAGCAGAGAACAAAACAAAACAGTATACAATTAAGTGCTAAATCGTACTGAACAACATGATGATGCTTTTTAAAAGCTTCACTCTTTTGTCTCTTAAAAAACCCTTCAAGGTTAATGTTACCCTTTTCCTTTTGAAAGCCTGCTTTCCTTGTGCAGGACTATTGTGATTCAGGTGAAAAAAAGAGAACACGCCTGTGTAGAAGATTCCCCAGCGGCTGAGGACACCTAACAGCAGAGACATGGCTAACATTATTGCACACCACGCGTCAATGAGGGAATAAACATGTCTCCTACCCAGAAGGTTCATGAACTGAAGGAGGCTGGCAAATTACTTTATAATGACAGCCATCCTTGCAGCAGGGCAGAAACAATAAGCAGCATTGTCTCTGCATCTTGAGGTAGCTGAACATCGCACCACCTCTCAAATTTCCTTGCCCCGCCCCCGGTCCTTCCATTTCTACTTTTTCCCTCGTGGAAGGCAAATTGCTCTAGTCTTCTTGCTGAGAAAGCATGTTGTGAGTTGCACAGCTGAGTCCGATGGCCTGGGATAGTCTACAACCCTAATTTGCTAAATGTAGGCAGGAAATAATTTCATTTCCCCTGAGCCTCTCTCTTTTAAGAGAAGTCTGAAAAAAACACTTCATAGGCTCTAAATTATAGCTTAGAATGTGCTGTACTTCCTTTGGTGGCACTGAATGACTGACTTCTCCAAGTATCTCTGGAATCAGGCAAATCTAAGAAGAAAAGACAGATAACTCTAGTCCTGAAATCTCACTCTATTTGGCGAGGCAAGGTCGCCATTTGCTTTTCTCACAGCTTGTTTGTTCTGGCACTAATTCTCTCACATAAACCACAATCTTTTCTGAGTAAGGATGCATGCATAGAGGTAGGGAATTTGGTTCTAGTTGAAATTTCCTTTGTTGCTTAAAGTTTTGAAAGATTTCTTTGAGTGTGTGTAGACACATCTACTCCTGGCACCAAGGACACACTGGTACCTCTTCACGGGCTCTAGGGTATGTTGGTAGTACCGTGTTCTGTCAGGTATCCTTTCTGACAGAAGGAGGAAGGGGTAGGAGCAAAGTGTACTACACTGGGTAGGAGATTCTCTGTGCACAATTTTATTGATCTGTCAATGACGAATAGTACTTGATTTAGGCCAAATGCCAAGTCTCCCATATTTCTTTTCAGTGGCATCGTCCTGACTCTCAGTCTTATTCCTTTGCTCTCAGGAGCAGCTGGGTGGAAAGTAGAATGCTCTGGGACTACTGGCTTCTTAGTGTAGCACGCTAGTCACAGGGGTCCTGCCTGAGGCTGTGGCTCTCATAAGGATAGTCCCATCCAGTCCCCTTTGTCTTTTCTTCTTGCCTGTTCCAAACTCCCTGTCACACGCATGTCTGTCCCCTTGCCTCAAGACTATGTAGATGCCCGGAGCCCTTTCTCATTGGCATTCACGCTCACGCCACTGCTGATGCTGTCTGTTAATTATGATGTTGCCCACTCCCCGGTAGTGTGGGCAGGTGGGCATGTGGGGTTTAAGAATCTCTCAGGGCTTTTTGGAGGGAAGCCAAGCATAATTTTATAGGCTGGTAAGCGGGAAAGGGAGCCCCTGCAGTTAGGGAATGACTTATTTTTTTAGGGCACTTTGTAGTTTGTATTTGTTAACTTGTTCATTGGCTGCTTGTCTCTCAAGAGCTTACGCTTCACGACAACAGAGACTGTCAGTTCTACTCACACTGAATACCTAGCCTCTTAGCTCAGCACCTAGCATGTGTCTGATGCTCAATAATGTCTATTAATAAACATCTATTGAAGGGAAAAAAAAGAAAAAATTCCTTTAAACTTGTGTTTCATGTGTGCGTGAGAAAGAAGAGGGGGGATGGGGGAGATAGATAGATGTGGGAAAACTTCACATCAGAGGTTTTCAAATTTTTCCGTTTACAGTGCTCCTAGCATCTTAGTAATTTTTCTCACAGCATTCCCGGGCCAAAAGAAATAATATCACTGTTGCATTAAGTGGTTGGGGCCAAACAATTTAATAAGTATTTGAGTCCTAAGAACTTGATGGCCATTTAAAAACCACACATAAATTGAAAAAATATATTTTCAGTTCATTCTCATCCCGTATTACATGTAAATGGGATATGTGTGCATATTGGACTGTACAACTTCTCAAACTTTGGAATTAGATTAGACATTATTAGCCTCAGGTCCTGTTCCACATTCTATGTTGATTTCCATGTGATACTTGCTCATAGCAATTGCTAAAACCCCAGTTTCACAAGGACATGACACCATCAAAAGGAATCTAGCACAATCTAATATTGAAACTGGGAACCACCTCAAGCAGCTGGTTTGTATATCTGACAGATAAAGAATATCTCTGTGTTTCCCTGTAAAATTTAAAAATATTCTACGGTGAATTGACTGTGGCACCCTGGGGCACGTTGGCACAAAGTTTGGCAACTTCATGGTTATGCTCACGTTGATTTCAAATACAGGAGGAATCACAGTTACGATGATGAAAAGGTAATAAAAGTTTTAATCATGTTGCGAAGCACTTACCAATTATGGCTAATTTTCATTCCATAATAGTCATCATTAAAATATGTTGTGGGTTAACTTTGCTACGTTGAATTTGATTAAAAGTTGACCCTTACTTTCAAAGGCTATGACTCTAGAGCAATGAGACCAGTTTCTCATGTTATTCACACGAACTGGTCTCCTTATTGTATATCCCACAGGTTTAACCTTCACACTTTGTGCCCCGTGGAGCATGGTTATCTGCTTACAACTTAAGCGTGTGGGGGTTTGTGCTGCTGGTCTGGCTCCCACTTGCAGTGTTAGAGAGCTTATGGCATCTGCAACGCATCACAGCATTTGTGTCAAAACCTACAAATTATCCGTTGGAATTTACTTAAAGGCTTCCAGTGAAATCCTATGACAAATAGGTCCCATCTAACATTGGCCTTCTCACTAACTGCTTTATTCTTGGCATTTATAAATGTTTACAAATGCGTTCTTGAGTAAATTTGGGTTTTGAAGATAATGTATAAGGCTTATCCTTCCTTCTTTAGAATTCAGCTAACCACTGGTCTTTCTCAGCTGAAATGGGAGACCTCAGAGGGTTAAGTGAGTTTCACCCACACAGAAAGTCTACATCAAGTATTTCCTTAAATGTGGACTTCTTGACAAACACATCACTCCATTTGCAAGGCCCATGAATTTAAAGCATCCAGTAATAACAGGCCTGTTCTCCCTCTCTGAGCTGGAAGCTCCTTGTGAAATGGTATCCTGCCAAAGTGCCACTGCAATAACACTCTGAGTCCTAACGTTGATGTCAAAGTGCCGGCGAACCAAGACTGGCAGCAGGCTAATTTGGGAGGGCTGTCTGCCTCTGCCTACTCTCTGCACTCCCTACTGATCAGCTCACCCACACAAGCTATTCCGCTTGTCAACTGTTCATAGATAAAGGGAGAAGGGGATGAAGAGAAATTAAGACATGCCTTTCCCTTTCACTCAATACCCAGATCACCCTGTTAGTGATCCAGCCTTGGAGGGCATGGGAGCTCTGGCCCCCTCTAGATTAACGGCTTCATAAGCAGATCCTCCAAGTAAGAAGTACACCCCTCGCTGAAGGCGGCATCACTTATATAATGTTTTGACAATACCTAACACTTTCACAGACATCCTTAAATTGAATACTTAAATACATGAGTGTCTGTATTAATACATGACTTGCCTGATTATTTAATCATCTTTTCCTTTCTGTTAAATGACCAACTTAATGAAGGGCGGTAAGCAGCTGCATTGCTAGGGTCATTTGGGTGGGTGAGAGCCCTTCTGCAGTATTTTGCATCTGGGATAAGAGAGCTACGAAAAAGAAATCGATGCTCTAAAAGCACTTGCTTTGGGGCTTCCCTGGTGGCGCAGTGGTTGCTCGTCCGCCTGCCGATGCAGGGGAACCGGGTTCGCGCCCCGATCTGGGAGGATCCCGCGTGCC
>NC_041221.1:92522960-92534310 GCF_002837175.3 Physeter macrocephalus | reverse complement strand
GTGGCGCAGTGGATGCTCGTCCGCCTGCCGATGCAGGGGAACCGGGTTCGCGCCCCGGTCTGGGAGGATCCCGCGTGCCGCGTGAGCGTCCGGAGCCTGTGCTCCGCACCGCAACGGGAGAGGCCACAACAGAGGGGGGCCCGCATAACACACACACAAAAAAAAATAAAAATAAAAACACTTGCTTTTTGGTAAACTAAGGCTCAGCTCTCCAGGGCCACACAATGTCACGAGTGCACAAATTTTAGCTCCTTCTCTCAATCCATCTCCAGTCCAAATCAAAATGGGGACAAAAATAATCCTGGCTTTTTATTGGCATGAGGAGCCAGTGGGATAATGTGCCTCAAGCTCTTAGTACATAGCAAACATGAAATAAATTATTTCTTTCTCCTCCTCTTCCACATTATTATTATTGATTTAAACAATTATGTGAAATAGTTGTACCATAATGTAAACTTATATTAATGGCCCCAAAATGTTGAATCTCAGTTGGACATCACATGAGAAGAAAAATAATTAAATAAAGAAATTCTACCTATCATGAAGAAATCACCACAAAATGAATATGGCCCTCAGACGTCCTGACGCCTTGTTTGTAAGAAAGACTCACCCTGAGGCAGTGATGCCCACTGTGCAGCTTGTGAACTGCTCACAACACTTAACAAGCAGTTTGTGGCCCGTTATAGCCTGATTTACTGTGTGTACCCTGTGTGTGTGCTTCTGTCTCTCTCAGAAAGGAGTCTCAAGTAAAATGTGTAGGTTCCACTCTCTGTACCTTAACATATGGCACACGGCTGTTTGCACCATGAGCACAGTGTACTTGGTACCTCAAGGTGATGCCTTAATTCTCCATAGCAACCATGAGGGATAGGTGTAGGTGACATCGTTGTGGTTAGTGGTTAAATGGTTATAAACATTAACATGTTACACAAGCAGTAACAGGAGAGGGAGCTGAGCCTCACAACTAATGGAGCAGGCTCCTCTGGTGGAGGGGTCCCGTCAGAGATGAGAAAGCTTTTAGATATACTTAATGCAGGTGTTTCAAAGATGGAGGGAGCAAGGTAGAGGCAGTGTTCGTGTATATGTATCTTTCAGAGAGAGAGAGAAAGAGAGAGAGTGGGGGAGAGAGAGAGAGATTTTACTGGTTTTAAAGAGAGGGATCTCGGGGGGGTGGTGGTGTGATGCACTGGGAGATTGGGATTGACATATATATATATAAATATGTATAAAATTGATAACTAATAAGAACCTGCTGTATAAAAACTAAAAGAAAATAAAATTCAAAAAAATAAATAATTAAAAAAAAAAAAAAAGAGAGGGATCTCTTTTTCCCCCCCATTTGTTTTCATGTACACAGAGGCTTTCCTGCTCTGGACTCCTTTCTGAAAGCTATCTTCTGTGCAATATGCATATGGTAGGTACAATTTTTCCTCCTTTTAATGCAGTTGCTTTGCAGAGAGTAGCAAAAGAGTTATTTGAATCTCATAGAGACCAGCTTCTTCTGATTATATTTTTAACCTTATTTTGTCAGTTCACATTATCAGGCTTCTAGGCCATCTCCTTCAAAAGACACCTCATTTTCATTTTCAATCAATTTCTCTCCACGATTTTTCACATAGCTTCCTTCACACTACTAATTCCACTTCAAAGCTGGTATCCTATCCCACATCCCTGAGCTTGCTGTGCTAACATGTTTAAACATGATTAGTCTTTATTAATGTAAGAGACAAAGCTCTAAGAATCACACACCTCTTAATTTGCTATAGTTCCAAAGGGGGACCTTAACCCCAGAAACTGAAAATGAATGGGCTCCTTGAGATGCAGATATACTGGGCATTTTCTGTCTAAGTGGGAAGTTTTGCTTTATAGCTGAAGATGGGATTTTTCTCCTGGTTGCCTTCCAGTTCAAATCCCTGCTATATCAAATGCCATGAAATATCCAAATAATCACATAACATTTCCTGGTCACATCAGAGATGACGATTAATTTACTTTCAGCAATGTTTGTTACACATTTAGTTCAGAAAATGAAGGGATTTTGACATCATTGTGGTAGTATGTTACCCCCATTATAATATTATAATAGAATACTCTGTCAGTGTGGTACTTATGTATTCCATTATTCAGCAAATATGTGCCAAGAATTGTGGTAGGCACTCAAGAAAAGGTGGAATTGGATGAGATGACCCATAAGGGAGATAGTTAAGGTGAATACTTTATCTGTTTAGTACTGTCATGAAAATTCTATCTAAGATTTCAAAATATTAAATATTATACATATAATATACAAATATCTGATATTGGTATATGTTGCTTATTTTATAAAGATTTGTGTGTTACACATATGCAATAAGACTTTAAAATAAGACTGATATACTAAGGACCTTATAAAAGAGTCGAGGAGATTACTGGATCTGAAATCTAAGCTAAGGATAATTTCTACACTTGCACATTAAATTTAGTTCCTGTGCAGGTCACAAAGGCCAATAAAGAAATTTCATGAATCATGTAGTATTCATTTTCTAATAAAAGGACATATACTAGTTGGTAAGAAGAAAATGTTCCCGGAAATGAACTCTAACCAGGAATCTAATCCTGGATTGCTATAATAAAAGAAAATATCTTTAATAGTGGCCTTTACAGAAGATGAAGAAAATGTATTCATATGGTCATTTCTTATAGTGACCCTTGGTAAAAATCAAGAGAATAATACTACATTGCAATTTTGTGGACCTGTTTCTACAGGGAGTAAATGACATAGTCATCAGGTGTCTGAAGCCTGCTGTTTTGTTGCAGCTAGAGGCAGCTGGGGGTTCTGCCATGCTCCCTGGCTGGGTATGCACCTGAACCCAGCATTTCTCACATGACTTGACTGAGAAAGCCCAGCCCCAGGCCCCTGCTGACAACGTTGACAGCAATGCCACCTTCAGCAGGCCCCCGGTACTGGGATGTTCCTGAGCAGTGGGCAGGCTCTTCACCGTTCCAACTTCCACCTCACCACTGCCTTGGCAGCCACCTTGGTCTACTCAACAGCTATTTGGGCTCCCCTTCTCCTCACCAGCAATGCTCCTAGACTCTTTTACCTGCTGCTTTGGCCATCATAGGTGACTTGTAGCTTAAGTAAGTGGAGAATTTGGAAGTATTTCAAAATGTTAACAACCAGGATGGTTATACCAGTATATGTCTCATGTCCCCTAATAAGAATGTCATCTCCCTCCCACTGAACTCACTTAGTACTGCATGGTTTCCCTTCTCAGGGACACTTATCATATAGGTTTCTCGTCTTCTCTACTGGACTATGGTATCCATGAGGGTGGTGTTCATGTCTGGTTTGATTTGTATGCCCCACAGCACTTAGCACAGTCCCTTATACTCACTTAATATCTGCTGAATGAATAAATGAATGTGAGACATTTCACCAAGTCCTTTCAATCTGTGAACATGGGAATAAAGAGGTGAGGTGTCTTGTAATATGTTCCATCTCTTGATTTTCACTCCATTGAATACTGAGAGTGTCTATCCTTTCTCATATGGGATGAGTTTTACATCTAACTATAGAGTCATAAAGATTTGATTCCTGAAGGTGAAATCCTGAGAAAAACAGATATCATCAGACCCTGGTCCTTGAAGTATTTTCTCTTTGAGTGTGATCAGAAGTCTCATTTTGACTCAGAAGGCCGCTCTAAGGCTTCTTTCTTCTAACTTTATTATAAATAGGGTCACCATATAATTTGTTGTCAAAATTGGGATACTTTTGAAGGTGAAAAATGGCTCTTTTCATAATATGTTAGGACTGCAGGCATTAGCCTTGGGCAATGGGGATGTATGGTCAGCTAGTGATATTTTTATTTTATGAATCACTGGTTGCCAGCGTGACAATCTGCCTTCCATCTCCTTCAATGGCCACGAAAGAGGCAAGAAATGATACACGTAGGGCATTTAAAATTTCCCCAAATTGCCTTTTTTAATGTATGCAATAGATTGGGATATTTCTTACACTCTTCATCCCACCTCAAGGCACAATCTCAATTCCTAGACGTAAAATAGAATGAAAGAAAAATGGCGTCCTTTTTCATCCTGGAATATAGAAGATAAAAATTGATACAAGTACCATCAAGGCAGGTAGCTGGTAAAATTCTCAGAGAAGAACTTTACTTCCCAGTAGATGATTTTTAATTGTAGGCTTCAAAATTTGGTAAGGTTCTGGTGGAGAGAAGGGGATCAGTATCAGTGGAACACTCAACACTTTTTCCTTCATTGGGAAGGATATTTCATCTCAGCTTAGAGGAACATGGGGGGAGGCAGAATGGCTGATATGAAATAAAATAGAAGCCTGAGCACTTGGGGGTCAATTCCGGCTGTCTAAGTGATCAGTCATTTGTTTGCAGTGTGAAGTGTCTGGATTTATCACAGTAATATTCTTGTTTGTTTCTGTAGACCTTGCAGGTCTCATTGTATCTGTGCTGATGGCCTTGTCATAACGGCTGATGATCAGAATTCTCTTTGTTGGCCTTATGTGACTCAGTGACCTTCAGTAATTGAGGATGGAACATGGAATTAAGTTCATAAGGGTAAAGCAAGTGTCTGTAGTGAGATCTTCTCTCCCCTAATAAGGGAGCAAACGTTTGTCAGAAATGACCAGCAGGTTTTCTTGGAACATTTAAAGGAGTGGGAATAAAGGGACCCTCCATGCCTTCATAAATTACATAAGAGTATCCAATCTGCTCATCTTCACCTGGTAATTTGGAATGGAAAAATCTCTTGTGCATAAACTGCCTTTCCTGAATCTACCACAATTAATCCAGAAGAGAAGTGGGAATGGGTAGTAGGCTTTTTTTTTTTCTTCAAATTTTGTTGTTAATTAAAAAAACAATTATCAAGGATTTCTAATTACTTTATAAGTGCTATATGGCCTGTACCTGCTCCTTAGCAAATTAGTAAGGTAATGTTGGAAGCACCTTATTAAACAGAATTACTCTGTTTCCTCCTTCAGATTCACACATCTACTTGATAGACCTCTTCTTGTGTAGCACTTTCGTGAAACATTTATATCCATTTAGTGATCTCACAGTTATTAGCATTGTGCATTGGTTTTAAAATCTTCTTTACCCAGGACTTAATAAATTGACAGGCTACTATAAGGGTGAGTAGGGACAGACATCAACTCTTCAGAAGATCTTCAAAGATATTCCCATAAAGCAAGTGAGTATTTTGGAAATAATAAGATCTTTCTGGTGTAGGTTATAGAGATTCATTGAGAAGATAGTGCCTAAAGGGAAATAGAGCCTAGAGGTCCATAGAGGGTCCCTGGGACAGAATGGGAGTACCTGTAGTCAGGGGCTGACAAGTAAAAGACTAGAACAAAATGTGAGCCATTGGAGAGCGCTGGCAAAGGGAGGACTCAAAGGAGAGAGGTGACTGTGCTCTAGACATCAGGCCCATAGGAAAAATGCTGCTCAAAGACCTCAACGGATGGGGCTTCATCCAGTTGGGAGCTTCAGAGACTACGTCAGGGTCTGCAGCACATCCTTTTGAATCTGAGTGGAACCAAGTTGAGAATGAGGAAGCAAGCAGACAAAATATAGGAATCATGATCTCATAGTTTTAAATAATCTTTGAGTAGATGATTTATATCATATAGCCCATCCTAGAACTATATGATATTGGAGCTTGAATATGAAGATTGAGACATACTCAGAGTTTTTTTGAATTTTCTAAATTTGAAGTGACTTTCATTTAATCTAAATACATTTTAATTCTTTTATATAGCAGTTCACGTAAGATTCATGATGATGGTACTCGTAATTTTTTTCTTCTTTAGTTCAGTACTCTGTAGTTCTAGGAGCAGTGTCAAGATCACATTTTTTTTTGTATACCAAATTATTACATGAGGCTTGCTAGCTTGTCCAGCAACACAGAATGTATGCAGGGGATCTGGAATTAAACCGAAAATTCCCTCTCTGCTTGCCTACATCTGCAGTGATCAGTCCACCATGCCCTGGGTATCTAACAGATATTATCAGTCTGCAAATGCTTTGATGTCACATATGCCAAGCCACTATTTACCAGAATGAGAGTCTCATTTTTGGCATGCCTTGCTCATGAAATATTTGTGGAGTGTTGGGGAAGCTATGGAAATCCTTTTATTTGTAGGAATAAAAAAAACCCCAATTCATCATGAATAAATGGTTCTTGTAGGGATTTTAAGGGAACACTGGGGCACAGTTTGAATTTCAAGTTAGATTCAGAGAAATTTTATGGAGATAGAGGGGAAAATATGCATAGAATTTATCAATTGTAAAATAAGTATGATGACTAAAAGTTAAAGGATTTGGGATCATTAGGCAGTGAGAGTTGAAAAATAGTTGACCAATTTACCATTTTTAGTAAGACAAAGAATGAGTAAGTGGTAGAAGGCCCTGACAAGCCTCATGGCAAAGCTCATTGGGACTATTTAATTGCAGGAGTGACTGGGTGGACATAGATGTCTGAAGATGGTTTGCTTTGTGCCTGAGCAGAGTTGGGAGAGGGGCTTCACCCTGTTTTGGTCAGGGGCACTGCTGGGAGCAGGAAAGCAGTGGCAGAGCAGAGCAGAGCAGAGAGCTAGATGGAGCAGCTAATGCACCAGCACTGGTTGGTGGTGAGGTGGGAGTGTGGACAGGTCAGGAGGACTGGCCTGGAGAATTCCTTCTGGGTACCCCAGAAATGCTTCCAGTGGACGCTGCAGGTTTCTGGTGAGACAGGAAACTCATGCCACAGTAATTTGGTGCATATATCAGCAGTTTCTAAATCTCCTGAGGGCTGTAACAAAAGAAGTCTCTGTGGCTGTGGAATAAGTGTACTTTTGTCCCTTGTCCTCCACGCATGGACCTCAGGCAGCAGAGAGTTAGATACAGTCAAGGTTACTTATTTGAAATAGGAGTGAAATGGAACGTGAAGGAAGCACAAGCCATACTGAATTCTCTTTCATAGTTTATCTAAGGCCAACCATTACATGTAGATTGCCTGGAATGCACTTTGCCTCTACCTTCTAATTACAATTCCCCAGAAAGCCTCCACTGTTAAATTTCCCCAGAAAGCCTCCACTGTTAAATTTTATCCCATTAGCATACGTACATCCCCTAATTTCACATATCGATGTCCCCTGGGTCATCCTTCCCTATGGTCCCTTCTTTGGGACCTTCTTTATTACTCTAAGTTACCCTGGGTACAATAGGAGTTCAATAAATATTTATTTAATAGATTAATAAAATTGAATTTTTCTTCCTCAACATATCTCATATAAAAAAGAATTATTTTCTTATTGTAAGTGTTATGTTAATTGTCAAATTTTTTGAGATTAAAAAAATAAGTTGGGGCTTCCCTGGTGGCGCAGCGGTTGCGCGTCCGCCTGCCGATGCAGGGGAACCGGGTTCGCGCCCCGGTCTGGGAGGATCCCACATGTCGCGGAGCGGCTGGGCCCGTGAGCCATGGCCGCTGAGCCTGCAAGTCCGGAGCCTGTCCTCCGCAACGGGAGAGGCCACAGCAGAGGGAGGCCCGCATACCACAAAAAAAAAAAAAAAAAAAAAAAAAAAAGTTGTCTTATTGTAAGCACAGTTTGTTATTGTGGCTTTTTCATTACAACAGGAAAAACAGTTTGACCAAGAGATGTATTATATTAAAATAAAAATGCACTGTAAAAATTAGTGACTTGTCTGTAATGCAAAGATAATTTTTAGAAATCTAGTTCTTTTGAGATCCTATGAACATATGTTATAGTAGTATAAGAATTGGTAAGTTCAAAGTTGTTTTTGTCCCAGTAAAAGACTTTTCTTCAAAGTGCACTTATTTTTGAGTTGCAATTTTCTCATTTTTAGGAGATAGGGATAGTAATACCTTTTTCACTGCCCTCTTGTTTATTGTGACATTCAAATAATGAATTTAATTCCTTTGTAAAGTATCAAGCCCTCTACAAGTATTAGAATACAAGGAATCTTCATTCATTCATTTATTTATTCAAGCATTTTCAAGCCCTTGTGTGTATGAATGCCAGGGAAAATGCTATAGAGGATTGCCCTCCTCTTCAAATAAATGCCTTTTAAATTTACAACATCCAAAATTGTTAGCCCAAGTAGACCAATCTTACAGATTAACCAACCACCCAAATAAGAGAGGACAAATTTCAAAAATCCAGAGAAAACATGTCTGACTTAATGACATACATCTCTGGAAGGAGGAACACTTCAGGAAGTTTGGAGAACTTTCAGCAATAGTATTATAGTTATAAAGCTGCAGACTAAGCCAACAAGGAAGAAAAGGTGGTGGTGTTCAAAGAAAACTACCTGCCAATGTTTGAAGGCCCATACTCAGAGACATTAGATTCATTCTGTGTGTTTGGCTCAGAGGGGCACAGTAGGACCAACAAGGGAAAATTACAAGGGCATAGATTTCCATATATTACAAGGGAGAGATGTCTAATATGGTAAACTATCCAACACTAGAATGAGATGCCTGAGGGGTGATGAGTTTCCTGTCACTGGAAGAATTCAAGGACAAAATACACTACCTCTTGCTTGAGCTGGAGGCTTTTAAGGTATTTTCCAAAGCTGATCTGATTCAATGATTCTACTCTCGAAGTTGGTTTCTTAAGCTGTGAGAATCCACTTTCCCTGCCCTTTTTGGACCCCCTCTCCCAGCTATCTTCTCCCCAGAAGACACTTGAGTAAGGTGAAGAAAAAGGAATTCTGCTCTTAAGTATGGAAAGATTCTCCTTTAAGATGAGATTTCTGTTTAAGGATAAACCCAGGGTCACAATTTTATGTTTTTACTTATCTTTTAAAAAAAATTTAAATGGAAGCACAAGTGTTTAATGTGGTGCTTATATCATTTCTGTTCATTTTCCAAATGTACATACATAAGGATGGAATGAGCCTGTTTTGCCTGGATACAGCAATCGGTTTTCCTCCTCTGTTCTCAATCAGACAGTTTTAAATTTTGGTTAGGTACATAAACACACTGTGATGGATGACATTAATAAATAAGTATTACATCGACTCTGCTTGAACAGTCCTTCTTCATCTTTATCTTTTTTGTTTAAATTCTGTGGGGTCTCAGAATGCTCTTTATGGAGATCAAGAAGATTAAGCAAAATTAGCTCTCAGCTACATAATGGGCTTCCCTTTCCTGGCATGTGTCTCCCCTCTCTGCATGCGGTGACTCCCCCTGATATCAACAGGAGATTCACAGATGGAGAGGGGGGTGGAATTATGTTCTGGGAGAGCAGGGCACATCATGGGATTTCAGCATTCTCTTTCATTTCTAGCAGTGTATATGTTTGAATTGGAATCTAAAATGAAAATGATAAGTAAATCAGCTGGGTACTCAAAGACACCTTCAAATTCATCTATCTCTGAAGGCAGACTGACCTGTTCAATCTCAGAGCAAGGGGTAGCCATCCTAGTCTTGAGAACATCTAAAGCATAGCTCCGTAAACAGATGATACCTTAAAAGAGGTCATTTTCAGAGAGAACTATGCTTCAACCATGTCAAACAGTGAAAATCATGCTGTTTATAGAGTTTTCCAGAGAGAGACTGGCTTACTCATGGGCAGAGTCGGCAGCTGCCTACATGGAATAATTTGAGGATCAATGAGAGGCCCCCATGCTTTAAAATCCATCTCCCTCATCAGTCTGCAGTGGTGTCTGAAATTTCCACCATAACTGTCATATCTTAAAAGCCTTTAAGAGGACATATGCCCTATTATCTTGAGGGAGGTAACATTAATTAACTATATAATGTATTAGAATGGATGAGTTTTCTTGTTAATAACCCATTACAACCATTGACACCTAGTAAAGATCAGGGCTGTGAAGATATAGAAGAAAAGGCAGGTAAGTTTTAATGGAGAAGCAGAAGGTGGTGATTCATAGTGTGCATGTAGGGGATATTACTCAGGTCCATTTGGGGGGTGTCTCTAATATGCAGATAACCAATGGAGAGAAAGAAGGCATTGGGTATTTTGTTGCAGGTAGTGGGGTGTGCATGACCCCAAAATATGAGAAATGGAAAACAAAAGGAAGGGTACAGAGGACAACATTTACTTGCCTCATAATATTGTTAATCTTGACCCTACCATTCCCAAAGAAGTTCAGTGGTCTTAATCATCATTTGTAGAGTGATTTTCATGCTAACTTAAATGCTCTTATTTGAGGGTGGAAGATGTGTCTTTAATCCTATATCAATGGAAATGGAGAATTGATCATCATAATTTGAATGGTAATATTTTACTAATTTCAAGGATTTTTACTGACCTTTCAGCTATAACATGCATTGGCTAAGTTAACCATTTTTATTTAGTAGCTTCTTCCAAGGTATTACTTAAAAATATTTACGCACCCACAATGTGAAGCATTTACAGTGTTTAATTAGTATCAAAGAATTTTAAGACCTGGAATTGATTAAGATATCTTAGTTCAACTCCATTACTTTAGGGATGAGAAACAGAGACACTTTTTCATAAAGTGTCTTTATTTATTCCTTCCTTTATTTATTGAGTATTGACTATATGCTAGGCACAGGGATACAGTGGTAAGCAAATATAGCTATAATATTTTCCTCATGGTGCTTATACTTTAGTGGGGGGAAAATACTAACTAATCAACTTATACAAATGCATATGAAGTAAGGCTGTAATAAGTATTATTAAATAATGTATTTCATAAGAGTGCATCATAAGAGAACTTGAAACCTTATAATGGGGATGGTGTTAGTAAAATGTCCTTACAGAAATAATGTTTGAATTAATATCTGATGGTTAGTAGGGGTTCACTAAGCAGAAAGAAAGGAGAAAGAGAGACCTAGGCAATGGGTAAAGAATGTGCAAAGGCCCTGCCACAGGAGGCCAAGGCATGTTTATGGAATTAACAAGAGGCCTGGGTGTTTGGAGCTCAGAGGGTGACAGGGAGAGAGTTTGGAGAAGAGGCTAGAGAAGCAAGCAGAGGCTGATCACAGAGGGGTTTGTTTGGACCTCATCCAAGGAGCAGTGCATAGAAGGGACTGGAGCCAGATACATGTGGGTCAGGAGGCTAAAGCAGTGATCCAGAAGAGAATGGGTGTTGACTTGCCCAAGGCTATAGAAGTGGCATTGCCTCTAGTTTCCTTGATTAACAAGATCATGTTCTTATTGATAATTACCTTAAATGTGAATGGATTAAATGCTCCAACCAAAGGACGCCTGCTTGCTGAGTGGATACAAAAACAAGACCCATCTATATGCTGTCTACAAGAGACCCACTTCATACCTAGAGACACATACAGACTGAAAGTGAGGAGATGGAAAAAGATATTCCATGCAAATAGAAATCAAAAGAAA
>NC_041221.1:92521757-92522423 GCF_002837175.3 Physeter macrocephalus | reverse complement strand
CAAACACATGGAGGCTAAACAATACGTTACTAAATAACCAAGATATCACTGAAGAAATCATGAGGAAATCAAAAGATACCTAGAGACAAATGACAATGAAAACATAATGATCCAAAACCTATGGGATGCAGCAAAAGCAGTTCTAAGAGGAAGTTTATAGCTATACAAGCCTACCTCCAGAAACAAGAAAAATCTCAGATAAACAATCTAATCTTACACCTAAAGGAATTGGAGAAAGAAGAACAAACAAAACCCAAAGTTAGCAGAAGGAAAGACATCATAAAGATCAGAGCAGAAATAAATGAAATAGAAACAAAGAAAACAATAGCAAAGATCAATAAAACTAAAAGCTGGTTCTTTGAGAAGATAAACAAAATTGATAAACCATTAGCCAGACTCATCAAGAAAAAGAGGGAGAGGAATCATATAAGTAAAATTTAAAATGAAAAAGGAGAAGTTGCAACAGACACTGCAGAGATACAAAGCATCCTAAGAGACTACTACAAGCAACTGTATACCAATAAAATGGGCAACCTGGAAGAAATGGACAAATTCTTAGAAAGGTATAACCTTCCAGGACTGAACCAGGAAGAAATAGAAAATATGAACAGATCAATCACAAGCACTGAAATTGAAACTGTGATAAAAAATCTTCCAACAAACAAA
>NC_041221.1:92520939-92521343 GCF_002837175.3 Physeter macrocephalus | reverse complement strand
AAAAAGAATAAAATACCTAGGAATAAACCTACCTAGGGAGACAAAAGACCTGTATGCAGAAAACTGTAAGACACTGATGAAAGAAATTAAAGATGATAACAATAGATGGAGAGTTATAGCATGTTCTGGATTGGAAGAATCAATATTGTGAAAATGACTGTACTACCCAAAGCAATCTACAGATTCAACGCAATCCCTATCAAATTACCAATGGCATTTTTTACGGAACTAGAACAAAAAATCTTAAAATTTGTATGGAGACACAAAAGACCCCAAATAGCCAAAGCAGTCTTGAGGGAAAAAAACAGAGCTGGAGAAATCAGACTCCCTGACTTCAGACTATACTACAAAGCTACAGTAATCAAGACAATATGGTACTGGCACAAAAACAGAAATATAGATCA
>NC_041221.1:92486032-92520222 GCF_002837175.3 Physeter macrocephalus | reverse complement strand
CTTTGGGAGAAAATATTTGCAAATGAATCAATGGACAAAGGATTAATTTCCAAAATATATAAACAGCTCATGAAACTCAATATTAAAGAAACAAACAACCAAGTCCAAAAATGGGCAGAAGACCTAAATAGACATTTCTCCAAAGAAGACATACAGATGGCCAAGAAGCACATGAAAAGCTTCTCAACATCACTAATTATTAGAGAAATGCAAATCAAAAGTACAATGAGGTATCACCTCACACCAGTTAGAATGGGCATCATCAGAAAATCTACAAACAACAAATCCTAGAGAGAGTGTGGAGAAAAGGGAACCCTCTTGCACTGTTGGTGGGAATGTAAACTGATACAGCCACTATGGAGAACAGTATGGAGATTCCTTAAAAAACTAAAAATAGAATTACCATATGACCCAGCAGTCCCACTACTGGGCATATACCCAGAGAAAATCATAATTCAAAAAGACACATGCACCCCAGTGTTCATTGTAACACTATTTACAATAGCCAGGTCGTGGAAGCAACCTAAATGCCCATTACCAGACGAATGGATAAAGAAGATGTGGTACATAAATATAATGGAATATTACTCAGCCATAAAAAGGAACAAAATTGGGTCATTTGTTGAGATGGGGATGGATCTAGAGACTGTCATACAGAGTGAAGTAAGTCAGAAAGAGAAAAACAAATATTGTATATTAATGCATTTATGTGGAACCTAGAAAAATGGTACAGATGAACTGGTTTGCAGGGCAGAAATTGAGACACAGATGTAGAGAACAAATGTATGGACACCAAGTGGGGAAAGCGGGGGTGGGGGGTGGAGGGGTGAACTGGGAGATTACGATTGACACGTATACACTGATATGTATAAAATTGATGACTAATAAGGACCTGTCGTATAAAAAAATAAATAAAATTCAAAACAAAACAAGATCATGTTCTTTCAACTCATAGAAGGTTTGTATTGCTCTTTGAACTTCCCATCATCCAGTTATCCTACTTCCATTTTCATGGGAGTTTTATCCCTTCCCAATAAGTCCCTGTGATTTTGGTAGAGCTGACTGGAGCATGTGATTCAAACCTGACCTATGAGACCCTCAGATTCTCTTGGGACCATAGCTATTGGTTTAGGAGTGGGCATGAGATCCCATCATAGCAAATGAGATGCCAGGAGACTAACTAGAACTTCTCAGACAGAGAAAAGTAGTGAAGTGGGGCCTGCTGGAGTTATTTAAACAACAGGTGGAGAAGAAACTGAAGCCAACACAGCAGAAGTCAGATGTGAGAGATGGTGAGAAAATGCACCTGGATGACACTGTTTGAGCCCTGAGGCCAATCATGGCAGAAGTCAGCCGTACCTTGAATTTTTCAGTTATAGGAATCAATGAAGTCTCATTTTGTTAGAGTTGCTTTTCATTGATTTATCTCCCATGGGCAACCAAGAGTCCTAACTAAAAAAGTATTAAATATTTTGCTCTTTTGTTAACTTACTTACTGGATACCACCTAAAAAAGAGGAAAGCTATGATTTTCAATACAACCTTTACAGGAGAATAATTTGACTATAAAGTCAGCTATGCTGGATTCATTTGGGTATAACACTAGTTACCTTAGTATTAAATCACTTTAAAGATGAAAAAAGTAAAATTTTACAGAATATTTTATTCTAAATAGAAGTGTTTTTCCATGAAATAATTGTGTATTGGAAATGCTTTATTATAAACAATATATAGATAAATGGTACTTATTACATCTTATGTCATTAAGAGAAAACAGCCAACTGACAAATATTCCTCAAATAATATAATGACATATGATATGCAAGTAATTTCAGTGCCTCTATAAAAAAGGCTGTTCCTTCACACTCATTAATAAATCTTTATAATATCTCTATTATAACATTGTGCCAGTTATTTTTGATGCTGTTTTCTCATATGCTATCCATTAATAGTCTCTGCTTTTGTTCTCTCACTCATCTTAGTTAATCTAGGTAAATAATAATACAGTTTCTTTAAGTTTTGGGTGGTATTTAAAAACTTTTATATTCTTTCATCAATAAACAAATAGCTTAAAAGCTTACAAATTATAATATTTGTTTAAAAATAATCTTTAAAAATTTAATTAAAAGTGTAAGATAAGGCTTTTGTGAGGAATTTTGGAACTGTGGAAGATTCAAAGTTCTTTTTAAAAAAATTGAATAAGCAGAAACTGACACACCATTGTAAAGCAATTATACTCCAATAAAGATGTTAAAAAAAATAGACATTTTAGGATCTCAGTCTCTTGCTGGGGAAGAGTTTTGGTGTCAGTGCACTGAAAAAAGAAATTGAATAAAATCCTGCTTCCCCTTCTAAATCATACAGTTCCATTCAGAACAAAAGTATCCATTCATAAACTTTTGAATTAGTTGGGTTTCAAGAACTGTTGCCATTGACTATTTGCTCCGATTTATTTTTTACTGAAAATATGAGCTTCCGAGGCTGGTAGAGGATGTTGAGAATGAGGTGGCAGATTTTTCTTCCTTTATGATCTTATGAGAATGTAATAATTAAGCTGGGTAAGACTGAAGGAAATGTGCAGTCTGTGAGTAGGTACACAGTTGAATAAATGGTATAGTGGTTACACCAATATTTAGTAAAACCAAGGAGAAAACAAAATTACAAAAGTCTGAGGACAAGCTATACATACATTCGTTCATAACCATTAATATTCACTGATTATCTATTGTGTGCAAGGCATATTGCTAATTTACAATGTGAGAAAGTTAAGATGAATTAATCAGGGATTTGTCCATTAATGTACATGTGATCTAACAGGAACACAAGTTATGTAATATCTATTTCATAAAAATGTATAGAAATAGTTTTATGTTTAGAGGACTTCTGTCTAGTATGATTGAGGAAAGCTACAAGGAAGAATTGATATTTTAGCTGTGACCTGATAATTATGCAGGATTTGTAAGAGCATTCCAATGGAAGGAAATAGCATGAATAAAGTTATACAGGAGAAAAAACAAGAGTTCAAAAGAGTAAACAGCGAGTAGTTCACGAACAGAAAGAGATAAAGATAAGATTGGAAAAATGAGTTACTTGAAGGCCAGATCATGGAGGTACTTGAAGGATTTTGTAGTTTATCTCTGAGGTAATCGGAAGCCATATCCTTTGGAGCATGAAGAAAAGATTGAAAGAAGTTTTAAGGAAGATGAAGATGGCTGGGGAATGGGAGGCTACTACAAGTGAGAGGCAATAAAGTCTGTTTTAGGAGAAGTGGAAAGAAAGGATGCTTGGAAGAGATAGTAGACCAATGAAAGTTCTTGGCAACTGATTGAGTATGGGACAAGGACAAGAAAGAAAGAAAAGATGACTGAGGAGATAAGCAAATGTGACTATTGAAAGAGGAAATTCAAGAAGAGGAGCAGATAATAGTAAGAGAAAGGTGTCAAAAGAATATGATTCTCTTAAGGATTGTGCTCAGCTCTTCATGGAAACAGGAGCACTGGATTAAGCTATTACACTAATTTTTAATTTTATGTATATCCTATTTAGGAGTGTTATACTTAGTATCATCCTACTACAGCATCACTGTAATTACGGTACAATTATATTTGTAAAGTTTTAATTCAAATAAAGTGATTTTTTTTTTACTCTGCTTGTGCCAGCTGCCTGCACCAAGTGAAGAAATGACCTCTTTCTCTCAAAACCTATTTATTACAGATGCAAGACCTACATATTTCATTTCCATATGTGCTCTGTTGATCCATGGAACATTTCAGCTATAGGCCTTTCAGTAGATATAAAAGCCAATAATGTATGAAATAGATATTATTACCAACATGATATTTAAAAATGTGAGGCAAACAGTATATTGCACATTGTAGAAAAAGTGTATGTGTGTGTATATATATATTCATATATATAAATACATATATATAAATATTTTAAATGTAGTTATTTCTTCTAGAGTTAATAATGTTTCTGAATCATCACCAGGCATATAGCTAACCATGCAAAAGAGAGTTTTAAGCTATGGAATTAAAATAATCTAGTGAGGCCAGTGAATGTCTAACAGGAGAGATGGTTTTATATGGTTTTTCTAAAGCCCTCAAGAGTTCAAGGGCTCACAGTCTCTCGTAAAGGTCTCCTGTGTTTTATCACTCTCCTAATTAAGAAATTCCCACTTAAGTCCTGTTGAAATCTTTCCTGCTCCATTTCTCACTTGTTCTCCAAGGAGCAACTACACTTCCCTGCCTGATTTTGGTGAGGCCTTAGGGGTTGTCAGTCTTGCTAAAACGTTTTGTGGTTGTGAAATGACTTGGGAAGCACATTTTCTTCCTAATTGTTGGATATTGTAGTGATGAAGCACCAGTGAGAGCAAACTCTGGAACTTGTATGTGTTAGGCCTTGCGTAACCCTGGTAGGAAGTAGCAATGTATAGAGCCTAAGGAGTTAATTGGGCAATCCCTCAAAATCCTCCAGTGACCTTTGAAGCCTCTGATGCTCCCAGATTCTCAGACCAAAATTGTTTCTGCAGCCTTGAAATTGTAGTATCTGGGAAAGAATTGGTTCAGTATGAAATCCTATGGCCTACAGCCAGAAACGTTTCCTCATAGAAGAAACAAACCTCGGTCTCTAAACATAGCTTGAAAACAGCTGGGCAAGGGTGAGGCAAGGAGGCATGTCTGACACAAAATCTCTAGAGATCCTCACTCTGAGGATCTGACCCTGCACTTGCATGACCATGAGAGGGAGGGCCTCCTTGCCTTTTGCACTCTAGATGCCTGCTTGCTTCATCCTAGTCACAGACCCTGATTGAAAGCAAGTCATTTGAGGAGAGCATCAAACTTCCCAGGATGTGAATTGCATTTCTATTATGCTTCTGCCCTGTGGGCCACGAAAATAATAGCTGGTGCTTGGGATGGGAAGAGAGGATTCTGCTCTCCAGGGGCAGGGGCTGTGTGTCAATTAGGACAGAGAGATCTGGCTTTTTCCAACTAAAACAAAAAGAAAATTTATGGGGAAAGTATTGGAGTAGCTCCTAGGGTGGAAAAGAAATTTGAAGAACCAGATTTAGGAAGGACTGGGAACAGTTAGTTGGTGAGGATGTGGAGACATTGGAACCTTTGTGCACTTTTGGTGGGAATGAAAAATGGTGCAGCCACTGTGGAAAACAGTATGGAGATTTGTCAAAAAATTAAAAATTGAACTATCATGTCATCTACCAATCCCACTTATGAGATTATCCAAAAAAATTGAAATTAGGATCTCAAAGAGTTAATGAACTCCCATAATCATGGCAACACTTCATAATAGCTGAGCTATGGAAACAAATGCCCATTGACAGATGAATTGATACAGAAAATGTGGTATATACATACAATGAAATATTAGTCAGCTTTAAAAAATAAGGAAATTGTGCAATATGCCACAACATGGTTGAACCTTGGGGACATGATGATAAGTGAAATAAGTTAGTCATAGAAAGACGGATACAGCATGATTCCACTTGTCTGAGGTATCTAAAATAGTCAAACTCATAGAATCAGAGTGGAATGGTAGTTGCCAGGAACTGGGCGGAAAAGGAAATGAGGAGTTACTATTCAACAGGCATAACATTTGAGTTAAGCAAGATTGAGTAAGTTCTAGAGATCTTCTGTACAAGATCGAACCTGTACTCAACAATACTATACCGTACACTTAAAAATTTGTCAAGAGTATAGATCCCATGTTAAGTGCTTTTACCACAGTAACATTAAGTTTTTAAAAATTTGCGTTGTCTTCAAATTAAAAACAAAAGAAAACAGCTTTGTGATTGGAATGCTATCTAAGTTTCACCTATCTCATAGAACGGGATTAAATGAGACATCATACACAAATCATTAGGACCATGACAGCACAAAAAATGCTCAGTGAATGTTGGTTATCAGAAAGTTATCATAATAATTTTTAAATGCCACCTTGAGTCATTTTGAATAGTAATTTGAGCCAAGCCTCTCAATAATTTATTTACTCATTTCATAAATATGAGCAGTTACCATATAATTAATTGCTAGGTACCGTGTTAGGCGGTAGATACTGAAGAATTAAAGGTATTGTTTCAATCTTCATGGCATTTACCATCACATAGGGGTGGCATCTGGGGGGCAAGCATGTAAATAATGACATAGCCAAATATGGTGTTAGAGATATTCTCAGAGTGGCTGAGCCTGAGAGGGAGAAGAGGATGGGGGGAAGTGGAGAGGTAGGGCATCCTGGGTTGATTCTATGACTAGGACTTCATGGAAATGTATTATAACAACAGTTCATGAATGCAGCACCTCCACAAAGCAGTGAAAAAACCTCTTTGAACCAAGCTTATCAATCCTCCATGTGACAATGCTTCATGAATCACAATCACAGGAATCAAAACTTTATTCAAATTATTACTTACATTCCCACATTGAGCAAGGCAGTATTTTCTCTTAAGCGATTTTTAGAAGATCAAATATGTGCCTAATGCCTTTTCATATTTCCCCACACCTTCAAATTTATTCTTATTTTGTTCTCAAGAGAATTTTTAAAGCAAGTAATATTTTTCTATTCAAACGGAGGCTCCCTTGCCATCCAGTCTATAAGGAAGCCTACTGATCATTTTGTCTGAATTTCCTTTGTTTTTTAATAGATTTAAAAAAATATTGAGACGCAGAGAGGTTAAGGGACTTTTCCGGGGTCACATACATTTGACATACGAATGAAATAGTGGCCTAAGCATGAATAGTTTGTCAGGTAATGTGTCCAGTTGTTGAGCACGGAGGATGGCTGAGGCCTAGACTTAGGCTCCTTTCTTGCAAAACAACAAAAGTGATTAAGGATAAAACGTCTTCTCCCAACCAAATGTGTGCATTCTGAATTGCTATCGTTTCTCTCTCTCTTTCTCTCTCTCTCTCTCTCTTTTTCTAAAATTTCTATTGCTTTATTGGAGGGGCAGTCCATTATAGTTATAGAAAGCTCTAGCCCTCTGAAAGGGCCAGACCTGGACCTGCATCTTGCCTTTATCACTTACTAGTTATGTGTTCTTGGACAACTTGACCAACCTCTATATGCCTTGGTGTCTGTCAAATGAAGCTAGTAATCATATCATGTATGTATATATAATGCACTTAGCATAGAACCTGCCACGTAATACATATTAGATGTTGCTAATAATAATAGCAGAAAAAATAGAAGGATTGGATAGAAAGAGAATATTGATTTTGTTCTATTATTGGTGTTCTTCAGAGGAATGGAACCAGTAGAATTGATTGATTGATTGATTTTAAAGAACTGGCTCACACAATTGTGGAGGCTGGCAAGTCCCAAATCTGCAAAGTGGCCCAGCAGACCCAGGGAAGAGCTGCTGCTGCTGCCGATCAAGTCCAAAGGCCTTCTGCTGGCAGAATTCCCCCTCGCTCAGAGATCAGTACTTTGTTCTGTTAAGGTCTTCAGTTGATTGGGTGCGGCCCGCCTACATCACAGAGGGTATATGCTTTACTCAAAGTCCACGGATTTAAATGTTAATCTCACCCAAATCACCCGCACAGAAACATCCAGAATACTAATGTTTGATGGCATATCTGGGCACTGTGGCCCAGCCAAGGTGACATCAAAATTAACTATCACAGTTTCAAAGCACCTTAACCATGTTTTAAAGACGGTTTCCATGTCTGGTCTGACATTAGTGAAGCTATCACTCAGTCATAGAATTCAAGCCAGCTATTATTTGGACAGGCTTGGATGCAAATCCCTTTTTCTCCTTGATAATAATGAAGCAGTCATATTCTATGATGGGCTCTGCTTGTCAGTTTTCCATCACAGACTTACCCAGCTATGGACATTCACTGGCTCCCACATGCTATCTTCTTCCAAAGTAATGTCTGCTATGTTGTTCCCAAGCTAATTATACAGGCACCTATTCAACCGCTGATACTCACATCCAAGTCACTCACATTTCTCCAGAGGAGTGACATTTCTCTCAGTAGCAATAGTTGGCCGTTCGTAGTTGTTAATGTTATTCAGATCCTGGCCCTGAAACCTGCACTTGTTCTGGAAGGAGCCCTGTGGGAAGCAATCAGCAGGCGTGGAGCTGTTTCATTTGGGGCTTTGGTGGCTAGGAGAGGTCTGAGGAAAGCTATGTGTATTTTTAGCTGACCACTCTCCTGTCAGAGGCAGTGGAGGAAGCTGAGGGGGATCATCAATCTCCTGGTTGTCAGGTGGTAGCACAGGGGATACTCCAGCCAAAATGGCCTGGCTGTTGAATGTGGCATTATTTGCCTTGTGTTATGGTACACGTCATTAAAGCTTCTGTTTAATGTTCTTTTCCAGGGAGATTGTCTCTGGTGTTTTTATCGTCCAGGGAAATGTGGTACCAGAAATGATCACGTTCCTGGCAATTTTCTTTGAAGATGGTAAACTTTTGCAGAGTTTACTCTCCCTTCTATTAGGGTTGATAATGAGAAATTGTGAGGATTATTAAACACTCCTAGCTTTCAGTAGGAACTTATTTAGCACAGATGTTTCTATAATTACAGTACACTGGGAAAATTCACAGTGTTCAATGGCCCAAAACTCATTATTACTTATTACTTCTACCTGTGTATTGTGGTGCTAGTAAACTGGGTTGAAATGTTTAATTTAGCAGAGCCAGAGCTGTGTATATCAGCTGCTTTAGAAAAACTACAGAGAAGAAATTATTGGATGTTCTGCCCAAACCCTTCCTACTTATTAATCTTTCAACCGTTACCTGGTACCCTGATATGTTCTTTTTTATGGGGTCAGGTCACGCCATTGTGTTAGAGTCCTTCAGACAATTCCGTAGCTTATGGCCATGAGGAAGAAAATGGGATCTTAAGAGACTTTTAAAATAAACAATGTGGCTAACCATCATGTTTTATTGGGACAAAAAGCATGGAATGTGTACAAATGTATTTAGCTTTCTACTACTTCTTTATAGAGCACAACTCTTGTCTCAACGGTATTGCTTGTACTTTTAATGAAAGCTTGGCAATGTTTAAGAACATGGGTTCAGAAGATGCATTAAAAATGCTTATAAAAGGCCACTGAAGAGAATACAAAAACTCTTCATATTCTCTCATTCTCTACATTTTTAAGACCAACACTATGAAAAAATTCCCCTTGCGTCCTTTATTTCCCTAGGCTGAAGAGAGACTGTTTTGCCTTGGCTACAAGTTTGCTGGGCAAAAGTTTGATAAACACACCTATATGCATTTCACTAAGGTGCTCTTTCCTTTGGTGACCAACTTTTCCTGGTTTGCTGGGGATATTGCTGGTTTTATCACTAAGCACTCGAAGTTCTACATCCCAGGAAACTTTCTTAGTCTTGGCAGATTGGGACTGTTGGTCACTCTATTTCTTTGATGCCCTGGGGTTCCTACGGTCTGTTATCCATAGGATAACAGATAACAACTATCCCTAGAGTTGAAGGTTTCTTGAGCATGTTAAAGACTGCTGTTTTTCCTCTGTGCCCAGAAGAACCCAGGATTTACATTATTAATGTAAAAGAAATGAGAAACACGAATTCAATGACAATGTTCACTCATAAGAGCCAATCATATAAGCCATCAGAGACTAAATAATACATCCTATTAAATTTGGGATTAGATTTCAAATATATAACATTTGTAGCTTTAAATCAAGACCAGAAATTTTTGTTTTTCATATTCATTTGTTATACTTAAATGAAGTAGATCATAGTTATTTGACAGTGGCAAAACCAACATTACAAAATGATCTAGCGAATTTGGATAACTTAGACTTACACATCTACCTTTATCTGAAGAATCTTATACTTTAATTTGAGGATAAGTTTATTTTTCATCTTTTATTCTTTGTCTCAGTTATTTTGATTGGCTGCTTGGACACACACACACAAATTCAGAGGGTAATAATGATGGCTTCATTTCTGTTTTTATTTTCCTTTTTTATGTATAAAATGCAAATAAATTTGAAAGCACTATGACGATATACTATGTATTTACTATGTATTTAAAACTCTACTTAGATCAGTGAGTTAAGTATCACAAAGAAAAATATAACTCATATATTTTTTAGGAAGCATGTGGAAATATTTTAGAAAGCTAGCACCTCCTGCCTTGTATTGAGTTATTCTGGGGAACAGTGAATGTGTACATCTTGTTGATGTTGTGACGCCACACTTCTGTAGGTTGTGCATGGTGACGAAGTATGTGGACCAGACCGGACGTCCCTTCCTTAATAGCAGGGAGAGGAGCTTTGTGCCATTTGCCATTGGTGACTAAGTTACAGAGGAATATTTCAAACCCTAGGAATGAGTTTAAGATACACATTTTTTGGTATGTCAAGAGACAAATGTAATTATGCTTTGGCTTTTAGAAAACCAAACAGACTTGGAGCAGTAGTTCAAAATATTCCGTAGGACCTGAATATTTCATATATGAGTAACTAAAGAGATACTCCATTAATTGAAGTGCTGGACAAACTTTGGCATGTTTATTTTTAATTGTGGCAAGGCATCCCAAGGTTAAGGTATTCATAAAAATCTTCTCATTAGTATTCAAACTTTTTAGGTCTCAGAGCTTTCTAATGAGATCTAAAATATTTAATCCACTTGATCATGAAAACAAACTATTAGGAATCAAGGAATAGCCTCTGTATTTGTAGTTTCTAGCTTCAGATAGTACTTAAGAGCATAGAGGTCTGGAAAGTTTAAACACTAATTAAAAGTTTTGACCAAAGTTATTTGAATATCAGCTTAACATCAATCTGACTCTATGCTGAGGGGTCAGATTTTTAAAATAGGAGGGCAGAAGAAAACCTGACCTCCTACTTAAATTTTTTTTGAATTTTCTTTCACTTGGACTTGATTTTTTGAAGCTCTAAATCAAATTTTGCTTTGAGATGGAAAATAAGTGACAGAGATAAATCCAAAGCTAGTGACACTTGCACACAATATGCCAGCCTCAGATGGAGTTATCAGCATTTCATCTGCACTGCATTGTGCTGAAATTCTTCTCACCCATTCCTTTCCTGGAATACGCCTGTTGAGGAGCTGCAATAATAACTACTCTGCCAATTAAGGTGTTCTACCTGGGGCCAGCCAGAGCTTAGTTTGGGGACAAGGTCACTTGCTGGGATGGAGTTGTAGTTCCCCAATTACTAGTAGTTCCACTACCTCTTCTAACTTGTCAAATAATGAGGAGACTTTGAAAGCTAAATCCAGCAGTAGCTCCTAGCAGGGTTAATGCAGAGTGAATGACAATGATACCTCAGGAATGAGAATCTGACAATGTCTGTCAAGCTCTGTTCACAAGGATGACGAAGTTCATTGCTACTCAACGCTACTTGGGAAAGGTACTGGTCTTGATCTTTTCAGTGAGAAAGGACCACATTACTCGCTTTGGCAGAAGTTCATTAATGTTTTAGCGCTACCCATATAAAGTGGGCAGGAACTTAAGGTCCTAACGACAGAAGGTGAATGTGTTACAACAGGGCAGGTTACCCACAAAACCATGTCATTTCCTGTGTATGTCTCATGTCTTGACTCTCTAGTCCATTTTTTTTTATTACATCTCTAAATTCTCAGTTGAGTGATGAATAACAGTGCTTATACAACAGTTATTTTTAGTAGTCATTAGCAACACAACTGAGAGAATAAGAATAACAGAATTATGCTCCCAAATGAAAAACAGAAAGATTTTATACCAATGATAACAACGTTCACTGCTGACTCCACTGGTGAATCATTTAGCTGAAGACTGAAAACAACTCAACAAAAAGCCCTATAAAATTATTCTAATGATTAACCATTCAACAGTTGTAGGAAATTGACTAGATGGCCTGAAAACTAATGTCTCCCAAGTCTAAACTGTATTTTTAAAACTAGTGCTCAAAGCTGAATATGTAATGTAACAAAGAATTGTAGTGATTAGATTCTTTTGCATGTGTGTTTCCTTCACTTCGCATGTGTTTACTTATTGAAATAGTGAAGGATACTGCTGTCCTTTGATTATGCTTGGATTCACTGTGTAAAAGATTGAGAGAGCAAATGGCCTTTTTGGCTCCTACAGATGTTCTGACTCACTCTTCAAATTCTGCTGAAGTTTGCTTTGGATAAATGGACAAAGCCTCACTTAGTGATGACAAATATATACACAAGTATTTAGGGAGACACAAATATTACTTTTGACTTACGTCATAGCTAGTCAACTGGTTCAGATCTGAATATCGGATATCTCTTCCTACTGGGAAAATGGTTCTGCATCCCCAAGATTATTTTACAAAAATGAAAAAGAAAAGTATTTGAATAAAAAATGGACAAATATATTTTATCTTATGGAACAGATACCCTTTCCCAAATTTCAATTATTGGGCTCCAAAATATTAATTTTCTGTTTGCTTTTGATACATGTGGCAAACTCCCTAAGAGCAAGGAGGGCATTGTTTTCACATTTTTTATACTTGGCATCATAGTACATGGGCCTATAAGAACTTTCCAAGTTCTCCATTAGATGATGCAAAATAGCTACAAAATTTTAAATTTACATTTTGATAAATGAATAAAGTTTCAGTTAGGTAACATACACACTTTAGAGTAGCTCTTTTAATATTAAGATTTTTATTAGCTCTATGGGCTATGTTCTGGACTGTTACAGCATGCCATCTTACTTCCTACCCAGTATTTTGCTGATTGTTAGTGGCCAAAACGATGCCAGAGAGGGCAAAGGGGATACTGCAGTATTTGCTTTGTAACAATGCATCTGAGGCATTTTTCTGTATGGAGTTTTTTCTCTTTTGTTTTTCCAGAATAAAATTATCCTTTACTTACAGATCTCATTTTCTTATATAATATTCATAATTACTAAAAAGTAGTAGGTGTAATATAGGCAAAATAGTTTCTCTTGAGTGTTTTCAGGCTGGTTCATAAGGAGGAGGTGCTCTTTGCCATCAGTCCATGATTTTTTTTTCTCACTGAGTGGTTGGGACTTTGTCAAGGACCTAGTTTAATTCTCTGGCATCTCTGTAAAGCAATCCTTGCCTTTCAGAGTCAAGTGTGGCAACATGGTCCAGTCCAGTTTGATATTGCTGCCCCTCCCCTCTCTTTTCGGAGGCTCTCCTTCCTACTTCTCTCTTGGTGCCTCGTCCGCCCTTTTCCCTGCCATTCTGCTTCTTTCCCTGCCATTCTGCTTCTTCCCCTGAGGGCCCCAAATGATGAGTTAATCTGACAAATTAATCTGTGCTAATCTGCTCTTGGGGGCCCCTTCCAGGTAACAGAGGCATGCATTATAAATAACTGAATTGTTACCTGTTCGAGCATCCCAACCACCTTTTGTTGCATAATCAGTTGATACCCTAGGACAGTGATGGGGGAAGCATGCTTGCGCCAGTGGGCCTTTTGAGGCCTGTCCCATTACACTGCCCCCCGTGGCCTGTCTGTTCACAAGACTGCCTGCTTAATAGACTCTCAGAAACTCGTTTCAGGGCAGCCCCTCTACAGATTCCCAGCCTTTAGGACTCTGTGGGTATCCTAGGTCTGTGAATCAACTCTCTCCAAGTTGGGCGGGGCAGTGAGGGACTGATGCCCGTCAGTCTCCCTTTGTTTGCCATAGCACGCCCTTTCTTGAAACAGCTTCCAGAACTGCTGGAGCCAAAAGTATTAGAAACAAGTCGCGAATAATCATGAAAACACAAAAACCAATTCTAACATTTTCTGTTCAAGAAAGCATATGAATTAGACTGATTTTCTGAATACGTGTGCTACTATAGTCTGGGTGTTTAATGATAATAATAAATGCTCACATTTATTCTAGCCATAGTGCTACTAGCATTCCAAACATCATCTCATTTAATTCTTGAAATAGCTTATAGAATTAGTACTATTATTATTCACATTTTAGATGAGAAATGGAGACTCAGCAATGTTATATAAACTGCTCAAAATTTGCACAGTAAGTAAAATGGAACCAGACTCTGCTCCTACATCACTTTAATGCTGGCATCGATGCCCTTTCCACTAGACCACAGCTGTACTCACTTCATCTTAGGTCATCTTTGGGTTCTCTTCGGGCTTCATCACCCTTGTTCAGTGATTAGGGCAGTTTTTCTCATTAGCTGGGACCTGGGCTGGACCCTGACTTCCCTCAGTTGCTCTCCTTAGGTATGAAACAACCCCTTTTTAGGATGTGAGGGTATCAACCATCTCTTCTGATTGGTTAGATCATTTAATCAGATTACTTTATGCAGATAAAAACAAAGAATGGAAAGAAAGAACACATAGTTCCATGTTCTGTAAAGAATTAGCATGAAAGGTTTTCAGTAAGTTTCCTCTAGCACAGAAACTATGTCAGTTTAATCGTTCTTTTACATGCTCAAAGCTTGTTTCTTTTATGTTATCATCAGTTTTTGAGAACCTAGACAAATGGAAATTCAAATTTAATTTGTGCCTATGATTAGTGACATATGTTTAGGAATTCAGGGCATTCAAAGATATTTTGCCTAACCATTTCATGAATTTAGTCATTCATTATAAACTGTTTCATTGTGTGTTTTAGGGTTTACTTTTTATTTACATATTTATTTATTTACCTGTAACTAACTTCCTTCTCATATAATCATAAACAAAAATCTAGTGGTTAAAAAAGCTCCCATGAAAAGGAAAAACAGGAAGAAGCAATTTGTTCTAAATAAACCTAAAAGGAACCAGATCCTAAAGCCCAAGACAGCTTTTTCAATTTAATAGTTATTGTTACAGTTTTCTATTTAACGGATGTTTAGCGAGGTCAAAATTCATTGTTTTTGAGGCTGTAGCTTCTCTTTTATCTACTAAGTTCTCCATAGACTAACACTTATGGAAAAACATGTCTGTTTGGATTTAGATATAGTCAGGAATGTGACATAAATAGAGAGGGAGAGAAGAAATCTCATGTTTTCTTCTGGCTCTTTTCCGCGGTTTGCTAATTGTGTCTGCTACAACGATTACTGGGTTCTGTTTAAGATCAGACTTTCTTCTTGATATGTGAGACGTTCCTTTTTGTAAACAAAACATTGGGTTTTCATTCAAAAGAAAATGTGTTATAATCAGGAGACATTTCTTCTTACTATTTCTATTTGAAGATTCCCACCAGGTCTCTGACATGAAATACAAAGGGGCTTGCCTCCAGCCCGAAAAATTTCATAAAACTGAAGGAGTTCATTTTTTAACATTCTTAAATTCAATGAGCAGAACACACTTTTATTTTCAGAATCATAACATCCTAAGCTACCTAAGAGGTCCAGTAGTGTCATGGTTGGACAAGAAGAAAAGAAAACATTTGACACATGCATATGAAAACTGAATATAATTTTGAGTCATGCTTTTTTTTTTATTTTGGATTTTTTTTTTTCTCCACAGAATGTATTGATATGTTTCCTCAGAGGCAGGATTATACTATCTCTTGTATCTTAGGAATTATTGGACATGAGAAGTGTATTAATTCTTCCATGTCTAAATGAGCAACATCCAATAAGAACATATGATAGCTTTTTAATCACTGATGTATTCCAGTAAATTGTTCTTAAGCACAGAGCTTACCTACTTGAACAACTATCAAAGATATCAGAAATCTTTGAATATTCATTTGAAAATCAACAGCCTTTTTCTCCTTTGAAGTACAATACCAATATTTACATGACAATTCTTCAACTAGGCAAAATAATGATGTGCTATTTAAAAAATGAAGTGGGTTGAAATCTGAGGGAACCTCAACTATGCATATAAAAGATTTAAATATTTACATTAACTTAACTATGCTTAAGTGCCTATTAAACTGTCTTTACAGAATTTATGGGTTGTTGTTGTTTTGTGTGGTTGGGAAAAACACCCTGTCCCTTTTACTAGACAGTGATTATTGGCTGAAGTCTTTTTAATCTTAGAAAATAAAATGAATTTCTCTCTCTCTCTCTCTCTCTCTCTCAATATTAACGATGGCAAATGACCCTATGGCTGAAGCCTTTGGATGAATAAGTTCTTAAAAAAGAAAAAGTACTCCGAAACTTTTGACCATAAGTGAGAAAATTCTGTATTTGCTTTGGTTTGGGGTTCAAGTTTAGAATTAAGAGGTCAGATTTAATCCAAAGCCACTTTAATGAATCTTTCTTGAAAGCTCAACATCTTTATTTTCTTAATGACTTGGTCATTTCATTGAAGAAATCCAAACTGCAAATTACAGAAAAGACCCCAAAAGCAGGAGTTTGTAGAGACAATTATATAATATATAATATGTATATATATGAATATCTATTTTGAATATCTATTTTAATAAATATATTCTTAACAGTGCTAGAAGATGAGTACTCTAATATATTACTGGTGATCTAAGTCACCACTTTTCTGGAAGGACAATTTAATGGTATCTACCAAAGGTGTTAAAATAACTATACCTTAACAGAGCAATTCTCCCTTAATAAATGTATTCTAATGTAATTAAAGATTCATGCAAAAATATCTTCAATAGTGCTCAGAGTAGTGCTATTCTAATAACACAAATTGGTACACTACCCACATTTTAAACAAAAAGGGATAAAAATCAGACTATCATACAAATCAAATTGTATCCACACAACAGCACATTATATATCTCTTATATGTTTGTGTAAAAGTGTACTTATGTGGAATGATGCTTATAACAAAATTTTCAGGGAAAAAATGTAACTGATGAAACAAAGGGTTAATAATAGATATCTCTGGGTACATGGAGCTAAGAGAAATTCTTAAAAATGTGATGTTTCTGTAATGAGCATGTGTCAATTTTATATTGATATAAATACACCAGTTTGTGATAAAAATTATCTTTTAGTTTCTAAATTTGAACAAAAGCCTGAATTTCACGAGTTTGAACATGCAGTCAAATTTCTACAGTTTAAACAATTTTTTTGATGTTTAGAACATGAAAAATTTCCTAATAAAATATCATAGGAGATAAACCACAATTGTGGTATTATTCTGATGTGGAATGTTTTCTCTGGCTTTGGCCTGCATAACTAAGACTGGCTCTGTATAGGAAATATTTGCTGTTTTTTTGTTTGCTTTGTCTGAAGGGGTAGTAGAATAATTAGGTGTAAATGTTTAGTGGGTGGTGTGCTGGTTAATGTTTAACAAGCTGCTCTGACATCGTGGGGGTGAGGTGGGAGAAGGCTTTATTTGTAGCGTTTGCCGAATGGTGCAAATACTTTCACCATGGCTGATTTCAAGCTCTCTATGTGACATCACTGAGTTGGGAAGAGATGTACACACCTGGCTCTCAAGTGCTGGTAACAGTGAGCTCCAGCATATCACTGGAAAGCGGTCTCTAGATGGGAGGGTCCCTGTGAGGGTGGAATAGCACAAATTAGATGCAGAAGCACTCTAGATTAAAAATTGAGCTTGGAAAGTTTAGGAAGTGGAAATCTTCCTAAGGCAAAGGAGAAAGAGGAAGTGTACAGAATAGTGATGCAGTTAAGTATAGCACATGAGACAACACTAGAATTTTCAAGAGTGGCAATGATTGAACTTTCTTGTCAGAAGACTCAGTTGCAGCACCTATTAAGCACAGGCATTTCCAAGATTCTCCCTAGGAGATATAGAATGGGGCCCAAGAATCTGTATTTTAGACTCTCAGAGGACTGCCATCATCAGACTAGGATATCTGAATTAAAATGCACACGTTGTGATCCCATATCATGTTTTGGAGTACTTAACACTTGAGGATATCTTATAATTAGAGTAGATATGTAATTTATCTTCCAAAACCAGGTTTCCTTTGAGTATGAAAGGGAGTATTAATTATTACTTCAAGTTAATAGGTATAACTCAAGATGATCCTGGGAAAACTAATAAAATTGACCCTACTCAAACATACTCCCAGGAGAAGTCTTTGCAGTTATATTGGAACACTAGCTGTAAAACCATAGGATGGGTGAATCCACTGCTACATGGTATCTTATTCTGAGCACTCTAAAACAAACAAATTTCTCGTTCTTGCCTCAAACATGAGGATCATTGTGTTCCTAGAGTGTGGGAACTCTTTTCATAGCACCACCTCATTCAATGGAAGGGACTCTTTCCTACAATGGGTATAAATTCAAGTCGGTGGACGCTTGGATAAGAATTGAGGTCTATTTATACCTCTCTTGGTATCCAAATCTGCCTAATTTTGAGCAACATCTCCTCCTAAAGAGCTTTTTAAACTTGCTTGTATGGAGAACTACTCACTGGCACAATCTGACATCCACTGAAAGGACTGTTTTCCCTGCCCCACCTGGTTTGATGCCTAATCTTCTCAGTGTTAGCATTCATCCTATAAGAATACTCTATAATGACCTTTTAATTTTCTCCCATAATAGAATCAGGAGGAATCAGGACCCATTATCAAATAAATTTCAGTGTCTGAAAAGAAAGGTCAGGGTAATGGTGCATAGGTGAGTGGACACTGCAATTGAGAGGTGGCATGGTTGGCTGAGATGACAGTGAGAGCATTACCCTTGGGAAGGGTGAAACTCAGATTCAGCCAGTGCCCAGTTATTTTGTTAAAGCACCATGGTAAGCACTTCTGTTGGATGGAGGTACTGGTTTAGATCAGATTTTTTTGGACTGGACTCACCACATGGAGGCAGGTCCCAAGTGGTTAGTGCAGAAGATCTCTGTTACTGTAGGCTGTGTGTTCTTAAGCAGTGATGTTGAAGATGGAGTTATTACAAGTGGCTCAAATACATATAGACCAAAGTCTCATTTATAAATAAAAGTAATAAATCATATGCTATTGTGATTAATACACTACCATTTAAAATAGACAATAAAAGTTTTACTGATTCACATACATGTGTATGTATGTGCGTATATGGTTACACATGTATGCACATGCATACATACAAGTGCATATATGTGTGTATATAATATATCTATAGCTATATCTATCTATCTATCTATCTATAGCTATATCTATATCTATATCTATATCTATATCTATATATAGTACATTATACCTTTCTCAGGATTGTCATGTGAAATCAGCCATTCAAAGACAGATAAAACTTTTGTAGGTTAAAACATATCTTCTAATGCAAGATATTTAAGGACCACAGCACAGAAGAATATGGTACAATCTAAATTATCTTGTCCAGTCTCTGTGTGTACAATTGGCCTGGCAAACTTTGGTTTTAGGATTCTGGGGAAAGAGATATAAAGGCTTAAGTGTAAAACATGAATAAGACATGAGAATGGCAGATAATGGAAGAGGTAATGGAGACAATGATTTTATTAGCTCAATGAAATGGAAATGATGGACTGGTCTAGGAGGAGGACCCTGGAGATAATGTCCTGAGCCTTAGGAATTCAAGAGAGAATTGGTCAGGGGCAGACATCAAAAGATTAACCTTTGGAGGCAATTTACATTTCATAATCCTTTGGGCTATAGAATTATGCATTTTCCTTGATTGTATATTTTCCTATAAATATCAGTGACATTGTAGTAATTCTTTATAATGAATCTATTTATTCACTGCACCTTCTTTGATAGGACTGAATATTCCTACTGGCCTCATTGTATAAAAAGCCCATAGCCTCTCCAAACAACCCCTGTCAGTGATAAAGGCAAACTTGGGTCTCTTCTTTTAGCAACTTATTTAATCCAAACTCTTTGTCCACCCATAATGAGGACCAACACCTGAATTTATTACTAGCCTTGCTCACGTCTTTACATTTTTGAGTGTGCCGTCATTTTTGCACATTTTTTTTCCTAAGAAAGTTAGATTTCTGCCCTTGCAGAAAGGACACTATTTTCTTATCTCTTCTCTTATGGGTTTATGTAAGTTGACATTTGCTGTGCCTCTTCTCTCACTCTGAGCTATTTGAAAGTGCTTGCCCAGGGTCTCCTTGGGGACCTGGTTTCCAGACTGAGGGCTGGTGTTGCTTTCAGGGTGAAACCTCCCAACCTCTTCAAAGAACAGACAGGTTTGACCCCAGAGCCCTTATTTATAGCAGCTAGTCACAAGGTGGCCGTCTTACATGACCTATGGAATGTGCCTGGCACTATTCTCAGACTCCATAGACCATGCTCAAGGGCAAATGACACATTTCCTGATTAGGAATGAATTCCTGCAGCAACATTATTAAATATTAAAAGCCACAAATAGAGCCATAGAATAGTTATGTGACCCAAAAGGAATCTTTTAGCAGTACTTTTGCATTCTTAAAATCCACAGCATTTTAAATTACTGAGGAATTGAGACATTTCTTTAAAATGTTTATTTTGCTTGTTTTTAACTATTTGAGGCACCTGGAAAGGATAAATATGGAATCCTGAGGATGACGAATACATGTATTTTAGAGGTGAATAGCTGGGAGATTTTTTTTTAACCTTCCAAGTCTCAGTTCAGTGTCTGTATCTTTAATGAAGACAGTTTTGAATCATGCAGTGAGACAGGGACAAGAACAATTAACACGAATGCTATATCTTCTCTTCAGGAAATTTAGATGTCTGAATCATAGTTAGGTCTTTATTTTAAATGCATATTAACTCAATAGCATAATTAATTAAAACATATTAATTGAATTATTTTGAATTTTTGTAGCTCTGTAATATAACAGCAAAGGGTAGAAAAATTTGAGAAAAAAATCCCATCCAAATGTTGTTTCATTTACATACACTGTCAGGCAATAAGCTTTTAAAATTCATTTTTCAAGGGGTTTGAAAAGTTAGTTTTGGAAATATTGATGTATTGTATGTACATGTGATATTTAGATAAGGATTTACTGTATTTTCACACATGAAGTTTGTGGAGTTTGCCAATCGGCCTTGAATGTGCACTTGAAAGATTAGTATCCAGTATGTGAAGAACATGATTGATGTTTTTTTCCTCTAATCTGAGAGCATACTGTAAAACCTCCATTTGAATAGTTACCAGGAATCACATAATTAGAATTTTCTACACCTTTTTTAAAAATAGGAATTCACAAACAAATTTTCTGAATTGAATCAGAGGATTAATGTACCTAGATGTATTCAGTGGACCTACCAGTTCCACTAACTTGTTACAGTGTCAGTAACAACTACAAGAAGTTAAGAGCCTTCTCTTTGGGTTTGACTCTCCAGCTCCTTGAGTTGTAATTTGAGAGCCTTCTCTGTATCTGTTTATCTGAAATGATCTGTCCATTAAGTCAGATGAATTCTCCTGCTCCTCCTCTCTACTTCTTCTTCCTCTGGGCAAGTAATGGCTATTAGAAGTAAATGATTTATTCATTTAAATATTTGATTCCTCAATTGCTGATTTTGGCTACACTACCATACACTACTTTCACACTTAAGTTTACTGAGTAGTCATGTTCTCAGATATTGTGCATAGATTTATCTTGTTATGAACCATATTATTACATTATCTGCCCAGAAAAAAGTTATGTCAGAGAATTATGGCTTCTGAGAATCCATGGAAATTTCAGGGAAGAGATAAATTATATCAGAAGAAAGATATACTTCGAAGCCAGAAGGTGTGCTGTGAAATATAGCCCAAATATTAAAAGACACGGTGTAAACTAGGCAAAACTTATCATGGAACTGCTACCTTTAAGAACATAAAAATTCATTTCCAAACAGGAAACAGAGAAAGGTAGACAATCTAGAAGATTCTAACTGCTCCACTATTTTATTTCAACTACTGTACAAATGAAATTTGTTTTCTTCTATAGGTATATGGACATAATGTGTTCTGGATCAAAAAATGCTTTTTTATAAGGGCAACATAACTTTATTTAAACAATATATTGAATAGCATTGAATGATTTAAGAGCAATAAAGATTCATTACAATGTAATAATTCCCGTCATTATTTGTTGCTGGCAGTTTTAGTTAGCTCAGTTTGTCATAAGAGATTTCCATGACACCTCAAGATAAGAATAACATCCAAATAACATGTCAACCTTTCTTTCCCTCTATTCCCTGACCCACTTCCATACCCTGCCGCCCATCACCATAGCTTTTTTCTGAAGGGCGATTAAATCCCTGGTAGAATACAACCTGACCACGTTCAGGCTCCTTTATCTGAAGTGTAAACTTTAATACTATACCTGCCTATATACCTTTTCTAGATGAATGATGCCAGGACTATTTGTGCCACTACAGTTAGGGGTCTCTTAACATTTCCATTCTAAACACCTATTTTCAAAGGTTTATAACTCAGCTATAAAAATGCGCTCCAGGCTGAAACTTAGCTTACAGGGTCCTAGCCCAGGAACAATCTTTTACTCTTTTATATATTAATCTTGAAAAAAAAATGGTGTGACACTATTTTAAAGAACTGGAGTGTTCACAGTAATAGAAGTTAAGGACATGGGGTATGAGGAAAGATCACATGGCAACAAGTCCCCCTCATCTATAATAGGTTTATCTGAAATTCAGTTTCATAGCGTCTCCTTCCTGCTTTTCATTCTCTCTTTCAATTCTCTCTGCTCAGAAATAAATCTAATTTTATTGCTTTTATTATTTGTTTCAATAGCCTCATTTGTGGAACTTATTTAGTAGTTATGCCACCTTGATCTATGGTACTATCCACAGGTTTGAAATGACCCCTCCAGGGCAATATCAGGTTTGGGAGACCAGAGTGCCATGATTATTTGTGTTTGTTGTTGTTGATTGGTGCTGTTGTTATTTAAGCATAAAAAAAAATGAGAAGACATTCATTAATTTTTGTTGACAGTAATTAATAATGAATTGAAAGCTTAATAACAATAAAAGTAACTAAGCCTTACGTTTCTAAATTGCTTCCCAAGACAATTATTTGGATATTTATACTTTTCTTCTAAATCTTAGTGTTTCTTTCTGATCTAAATTGTTAAATAGATGGGCTTTTCCACTATGGATATAGTGCATTAATAACAAATGAATTAATTAATTGGTGATGAAGTGTTTTCATAAACATCTGATAATTTAATTGTTTTAGCCTGGTTTTCATCTCTCAAGATAACTTTTGGATTTTCGAATCTAGATGATTTTAGATTTTTTTGGTATCTCAATTACAGATTTAAAATCATTGATAAAAATCCTCTAATTAACAGTTTTTTTTTTTCCTAGTGTGTTTTATGTAGCCCCAAGCCTTATTCCCTCATAACATTAGATTTTTCCTTGGACGTTTTTATCACCTATAATAGCTGTCATAATATTCATTATTTGAAAAACAAAGAGGACTCTCTTTAAATTCAGATTATTTGGAGTGATACTGAAACATTATAAACGCATATGACTTTATATTCTGATCATTAACAACTATTTTGTGAGCAATAAAGTGTCACAGGTAGAAAAACAAACAGACAACAAACAAAAGCTACTACTCTTTCTAAAGATGCTAAAGGGGAAAACAAACATGCACTCTAAGTCAAAGCAGGCAGAGATAAGATGGGAAATATAGAGTGCTTGTTTTCCTTGTAAAGTTTGCTGCATGTCTCAATCTATGACTTGACCTGATAGATGAACATTTGGAAATTCATTAGCTGTCAGGATTGGTTAATAGGGGTGCTTTTTCTAGCATTTGCTTTTTTAAAAAATATAGAACAGTACACTTTCCAAGCCTCTAAGACTTCATGGCCCTTCTGTACCCCTTACCCTCTCCAATGGCACCCTTTTCAGTTTGTCTTCTCTGATCACGGGAATTGGCAGGGTGGGAAGATGAAAAGTGACAGGCTTGGTAGGGCCAGGAAGGCATAAGCGAGGCAGAGAGAATGAAGGAGGGTGTGTGAGCGCATATGTATCCTTCAGGATTCTCAGTTATTCTTTACCATCTGTCCATAGTGTGAATTCTTTAATAACTATTTCAGAATGTGTAACATTTACTTACAAATTCACAGATGTATTAAATTACAAATATACTTTAAATCAAATATAATCAAATTTACTTTCATATTCAATGTATTATATGTATGTATATATGTAAATAAATACATGTATGTATACACACATACACTCATTCATTCATCAAACACTCATTGAGCATCTAGTCTATATCCAGCACTGCAATAGAAGCCAAGAAGGCTTGTACAAAATGAGCTGGCTTTTAGAGGCTGGGGAGAAAGCCTTAGAAAGAAATAATTATAATGTGATCAGTGCAAAGTGATAATTAGAATACATTGTGATGGCGCTCTATGAGTGAACAAAGAGGAAGGAACTCTTTCTGGAAAGGCCGGGGAATGCCTCAGAGAGATTAGGCTCTTTGTGTTGGGTCCTGAAAGATGAGCAAAAATTTTGTAAGAACATGTGCAGATGTTGAGGCATAAAAGAATTTTGTAGGTTTTGTAAGCAAAGACTAGTTCAGTATGGGCTGGAGGGTAAGGTATGTGGATGGAAAGAGATGGGAGATACAGCTAGAACAACCAGGTCTTAGAGCATATTCTATGTTATGTGAAGGTGTTTCTTCTTTATCGTGTAGGTGAGGAGGTGGAACTGAAGATTTTTAAGCTGTGACAAAATGTGATCTGTTCAGAAAGATAACTCTGGTGCCAGGGAGGAGGCTAGGTTGGGAGGGGTGAAAACTGGGTGAAGGAGGACAAATTTCAAGGGTTTTTGTCATAATCCAGGAGAGACACAGTGGATGAGAATCAGAACTAATGTAGTGGCAGAGCAATTGAGTATAGGGAATGGATATTAAAAAAGAGCCAGAACAACAGGATCTAGAGTCTGAGTATGGGGACTGAAGGAGAAGAAACTCCAAGGTAATTCTTAAATACCTAGGTTAGTTAACCTGGGGGATGGTGGTGTATTGTGTGATAGGAATTTAGAAAGTTTGGCAGGGGTGTGAGTGGGGACAATAAGTTCATCTCCAAGTTTGGAGTATCTGCAGGTCACCCAGAGGAGACTCCATAAGCAGTTATAAGTATTCCACACGAGTTCTTGAAAGAGAGCTCAGAGCTACAGATAAATTCATCTGTTAACCAGGTTTTCATTATGTGTTAGGCACTGGAGGTATAGTAGCAAGCAAGATATAATCCTCGCTCTGATTTATGAAACTTAGGTGGAGAGAAAGACAGTAAGGAATAAAATGCCTTTCAATGTGGTAAGTCCACAGAAGTGTGTGTATACAGTGACATAAAGAGAAAACAAAACAAGAAAATGACATCTAATCTTTTCTTTCAAGGCTGATGGGAAGGACCTCAGAGTCAGATTTCCAGAGGAAGCTCCAACTGACCTGAGACCCGAAAGCTGAATAAAATTTATTGAGGTGATAAGTGAAAAAAACTGAGATTGATCAATCGTAGGTGAAAGTGGGAAGGTGGAAGAGATTGCTTTGGGTGGTCATGCGGAGTAAAATGAGATCAGAACATAGGCAGGATGGAATCCCGGGGTGTCAAGGTTTGGGGTGCAGGGAAAGGAAAAAGGAAACAGTGATGGGTGAGGCAGAATCCAGATTGGTGATGGCATAGAAGTCAAGAAGGGAGAGCGTGCTCAATAATGTCAAATGCTGCAGGAAAGTAAAAAAAGAAATTTCTAAGAAACTTTAATTCAATCAATATTAAGTACCTATTTTCTACAAACTATGCTAGATACTGGGTCATGAATGAGTGAACAAGACAGACATAGCCCCCACTTTGAAGGGGCTCTAGTGCACTAAAGATACAATAGGTGTTCTTAGGGATTTGATAAGTAGGACAAAATTAATAATTAACATCAGTGACTGTTCCCATTTTCCCCACTCCCCTCTTCCCCAGGCCCTGATACCACTTTTCTTTCTGTCTTTATGGACTTACCTATTCTGGATAATACATTTAAATGGAGTCATACAGTATGTGTCTGACTTCTTTCACTTAGCCTAATGTTTCTGAGGTTTATCATATGTAGTGTATATCAGCACTCTGTTCCTTTTTAGGGCTGAAGAGTATTCCATTTTATGGATATCCTGCATTTTGTTTATCCATTTATCGGTTGATGGACATGTGAGTTGTGTCTCCCTTTGGCTATTGTGAATAGTGCTGCTATAAACTTTTGTGTACAAATATTTGTTATTTTCTATTAAAGAAAGAAACTGGTTTTTATTTACAATTGATGGGGAGTGAACCAGTGGAGAGGAAGAAGATACTGACAAATAAGTGGGTAATTAATGGAGAAACGTTCTGGAGATAGGGGAGAGACGAAGACTATAGTGTTTGCTTGGAAAGGAATTTGAGAAATAAGAGGAAGAAACATATGGTTTGTAGCAATCAGCTCTACTTAAGACACTGCTGAATGTTGGATATTTTACTGAATGGTGAGATTTTACTGAATGTCAGATATTTTACTTTGAATGAGGACATTAGTTTTTCTAAATGTGTTTTGTATTACCAACATGGAACAAATCTTGGAAGGGTTTCTCTGTAAATGAGGGCCCAAAATACCAGAATATCTATAAATATTTCTAAAATCTTTATTAACAAATGTAAGAGCGATACACACTGGTCATTGCATAATAAGAGACATTTAATTTGCATCAATTTCCTGCAATGCACTTAGCAGACTTTAAAATCCATTTTGTTGGGACACTTCTGAGACCCCATGCTAGATAATAAGGATGGCTGGAAGCCCATTTCATAATTTCTAAGTGCAACTGAGGTAGAATTAAAGTGCAAATACAATTTTTGAAGTGCTTGACGCAAGAGAAGCTATAAAATTGCTCTTTGCTCTGACTTTTAAATTTCTATATGAATGCTTTATACAATAGTCTTTTTACTGTTTTTCAAGTCATGAGCAGTTACATTTGATGACAGGGCAATTATCACACATAGAAACTCAGCATTCCAGAAGCTATCAAAATCCCACCATTAGACTCTACCTCCCCCTACCATTCCAATATGCTGAAAAAAATTGTGGAAACCTTTGATTTTGAGTTTTAACTCAAATGATTGGAGATGGCCAATTGGGATATTTTTCTAAATACAGGAATATTCTCATCTTGTGAAGAGATTATATAATTGTACTTTTGCTGATTAAATATTAATATTACTATGGTTTTATAGTTCCAATCCCTGTAGCTTCACTTCCAGAAGTTCCATTTATTCTACAAGAGAACACATGACAAAGCAACACATTCTGCAGGTGTCAGCTCAAGCAACACGGTGGTGCTGATTAAATGCATGGAGTCCCAAAGGTTCTTTTTTGGGTCTTGGATTCATTGAGTCACTCTCTGCCTCTGACTTGTTCCCATCTCATTTAAAATTAAACGGAGAACCACTGGCAATTTCCAGGCTTGATTTTCATCCCACGCCTAATGGCTTACAGGTGACAATTTTTTTCCCCCCGGGGACAACAACAGATTTTCCCATGCCAATCCAGGGGTAATGCCAATGAGAACATTATACAAAAAGGACAGGGAAAGGGCCATATCAAAATAAATCAATAAAACTCTTTTCACTTTTCCTTGTTCCGTAAACCTCCCCCCACCCCTGCTTTTTTTATGTTTGATATATAGAAATGATTCTATTTATAACTAGCTCTTTTGCTCTGGGCTCTCTGTACTTAAGCCTCAGATCTTTTGATGTTGTTTAACTGTTATAAACTGACCCATATTCTGGAGAGACTTATCTGTGAAACATATTGGGCTGCTTTTACAGTCAACACACTCATTTTGTTCCTCCTTCTTCTCTAGAACTTACACTCAGCAAAAAGAGAAGACAATACCAGTTATTCTCAATGAGTTTCATGACATACAATGTTGCCCGAGTGGGTAATAAAATTATATTGTCAGTGTGTTCCTGTTTTTTGAAACACCACAGAGTAGTGGAGTGGGTGGGATTCAGTGAAAATATTAATTGTGATACACATGCTTTCATTGCAGTTGTCACTAAGGAAAACCACCTCATGTTTAACATGAGATCATTGTCTCCCCACCACCTCTGTGTTTCAGAAGTAAGGGTTTTTAATGTGTTGAAATCCTTTAGGGTAAATAGTAAAGAACTGTTGAGAAGATTAAAGCTTCAAAGTGATTTCAAACATTTCAAAATAAAAAAGTTGTTATTGAAAGTAGGCTGCCATTAATAGCTTAGTAATATTAGTGGCACATTAATAAAGTAAACCCATGAAATGGTCTAATAGGTGGCTTTTCATAATAAAGAATTTAATATTTATAAGTATCTGAGATGTGATTTAAGAAAAAAATCACCAGTCAACAGTGTTTCCTGAGTATCAGTAATTGTATTTAATTATATTAAATCAGGATATATCCCTCGTCTAACTTACCATCTTTTATAAACTTGCATTCATGTCAATAAGTACTGGCATACGTATATTAATAACTGATTTCTTTCCAAAAGAAGAGAGAGCTAGTAATAAAGTTGTGTATTATTTTAGGAGAAGAATAGACATGTTGGCCTATATAATGTAACTGCTATTTGCATATAAATTATTAAACAGGTATAATCAAGAAAGATATTTGCAAATAGTAATCATGAAAATAAAAATATTGTGAAAGTACTCATGGGATTATTGTCTGACTAACATATGTATATATCTAGATTGATACATGTGCAAGAGAAAGAGAAAGAGGGAAGAAAAACTATACATAATGATAAGACAAAATATGAGGTGGACAAATTTGTTTTTAGTGAATCATTGCCTCATTTTACTGTGGACTTCTTTTTCCAATCTAGAGTCAATTTGCACCCATGTGCTGAGCTCCTACACCCTCTCTCCAGTGAGGTAGTGTACCTAAGCCCACAATTCTTAGGAAAAGTCTCTTTCTCTTGACCTTTCCCTAACATACTTGTCTTGATTCCATTTCCCTAGAACCATGCTACTAATAAACTAATTCCTGCCAAAATGAAAATGAGTGACGGATTCCACCGGGAACTTATATTTGAATATCATCATTAGCTCTCAAAAGATCACAGATATAACTCTATAAAGTGAGTGGCGGGCTTCCCAGGTGGCGCAGTGGTTGAGAATCCGCCTGCCGATGCAGGGGACACGGGTTCGTGCCCAGGTCTGGGAAGATCCCACATGCCGCGGAGTGGCTGGGCCCGTGAGCCATGGCCGCTGAGCCTGCGCGTCCGGAGCCTGTGCTCCGTAACGGGAGAGGCCACAACAGTGAGAGGCCCGCGTACCACAAAAAAAAAAAAAAAAAAAAAAAAAAAAAAAAAGTGAGTGGGGATTTAATGTACCAGAATAGCCTCTTACATGAATATTTTGGTGTGGTAGACAGATGTTCCATCCCTTTTCTATCCCATCTTGTAGATTAATATTTATTCTTCTTAAATATTAGAACTGTCCTTCATAGGTGTGTACACCCACACATGCTAATGCAGAAAGGAGAAAAAAACACCTGTATTTGGTCAATATAAATTAATAAGATAACCCTAATTAACAGTCTTGTTTCAATCTAGATTTTCCTGTAGTTTGGGGAAGATCTGAAGTAGATTTCTTTTTTGCAAGGGAATATTTTTTAAACTTGCCTGTAATGCTGACACATGATGTGTGTGTGTGTGGTAAATTCTAATCAGATCTAAGAAATTTATATTGTATAAGTTAAGCACAGGATCGAAGAGTGAACCTGTCACTGGGGGTTTTGATCTGATGAAGGAGAATTTGTCAGTGACTCTACAAGAAAAATCCCCAAACTTTCTGAGATTAATATCTTGACCTCCTTGTGAGAATGCTTGGAAGGGCTAATTTAAATCAGGTTTCAAACAAAGTGGAAGTTTCTTGGAAACACAACAGAACAAAATACATTAAAAAAGGTTCTGCTTAACTGGTAAGAGGGAAGCTTAGGGTTTCGATTCCATGATAAAATATAACACAACGATGGATAGTAATGTCTATGAAAACATGTCTCTTGGAAGTCTGTTGACTTGGAGAGTGATCTGAGGCTAAGGACATGGGCTGACAAATTAAAGCTACCATAGCTTTAAATCGCATTTATTTTTCTGAAATCCCTAAAATGTGGTGGGGTGGGATGGGAAAGAGTTGGTGCTGTTAGCTATTTCTCCTCTTATTACTTGTATTGGCTTCTGATTTGTTTAGATCATTTTACTTGAACAAAGTTTCCTGGCATTAGCAACCCAATGGGAGAACTCAAAAGATTGTCTCTCAAAGCTTTCTGTGCTGAGAAGCACTGTGCTGCCGTTTCCCTAGTTCTGCAGACTCTGAACTCAATTCTGAAACAGTCTGTACAAACCTTACTTAATTTATTTTTATTTATTTTATTTATTTTTTATTTTCGGCTGCTCTTTGCAGCATGTGGGATCTTAGTTCCCCCACCAGGGATTGAACCCCCGCCCCCCTGCGTTGGAAGCGCAGAGTCTTAACCACTGGACTGCCAGGAAAGTCCCCAGACTTTACTTAATTTAAATGAAGATACATGTGTTGTTGTTGTTATTCATGAGGATTATGTTAAACTCCAAGATGCATGGGTACATATAATCGAAAAATAAACCTTTATTCAGAGCTTACTCACTGGCCTCCAAAAGATTCAACTATTACTATAAGCGGCCCATTGTTTCTGATGTGTATCTTAGATTTTATTTCCTGGCAGCTCTTGCAAGAACTACTAAGAATTAGTTTCACCACATAGTAAGTAAATGCTTTAATGCCCTGCATTATTTTTTACACTAAGCTTTGCAAGCACTGAAGCCACAACAGATAATTGTCAAAATGATGAAGGAGTAAAATCACACAAAGCCAGCAGTTATAATGTAGATGTTGTTCTAGGGAACAGCTAATAAGACTTAGAGCTTACTTTGTTAGCTGGTTAGGAAAAGCAGTAATTTATGAAACTGTATCAAAAGCACCAAAAAAAAATGTAGGAAGAATAATTTTGGACTCCAAGTACCCTATAAGATTTGTTTATCTATGCTTCCTTTATCTGATTTATTTTGCTTAAATCAGGTATTGGTGTAAATACTGCTTTAAAAGGGCCTATGAAAGACACTAGATTCTCAGGTATCTTTGAATTAAACCTATGTCTTTTGTGGGAATCCTATTAATTTTAAAATTAACACAGGGTAAGGGCACAGTTTGTAAATTCTGTTCTGAAATAATAGTTCCACCATGAAAATGCAAATTTCAATCTATTGCTTTCAGAGCTTGAGTTTCATCAGCTTTTTATCCTGAGGGTGGGGTAAGGGAGTGAGATCTGCCTGCTCACTTGGTTTTGACCACAGAATGTCTGGATTGCTCCATGTTTTCTTTAACAAGGACATCAGTGAGTGAAAGCTGTGTTCTGTCTGTGGTGATGTATCTGAGTGCAAACAGGACCCTGATAGCCATTATGTACCTATTAGCCCTGATTACCTTTTGATGGCTCCTCACCAGTTGGTTTCACTCACTTTGACAGATCTAGTACTTTGTTTAACCTTTAAACCAGTAGGGCAATAACACAGCTGACAGAAGGGGCAAAATAATTAAAGAAAACTTAGCCAGGACATTTAAAAATGCTCTAACAAGGCAGATATTTCTGTTCAGTTTGAAAACTTGTCAAGGGATACATACAATTCCCCAAAATTACTGTAGCAAAAATGTTTTATAATTTTTCCTAGCTTCAAATTAATTTCAGCAATGCAGCTTAATCAAATTACTGTCTTCCTTTAAAAAATCTATAATTTACACTTGCAAGAAGCAAGTTTTAATATTTCAATACTTCAATGAATAGGAGAAGAAAAGTGATATTCAAGAGAACTTCATTTCTGGAAAAATCAGGAAGGAAATATACTTTAAAATATTGTCTAGAAATCTGCCAGCAGTCTGAGTTTTACATTTCCTGAAATGGCTGACACATATTTTTGGAAAATAATATAAGTGATTAAGAATATCTAGTTCTATAACATTAACAACTCTAGGCATTGAAATGTGGTCAACAGTGATTGGAAGAAAAAAATACATCCTGAACTTTGTTGGCTTATGTTTCAGAGTACTTTTTGTGAGCAACTTCAGATAATAACTTGCTAGCGAAGGAGGCAATACAGTGTCCTCTTTTCTTCTTCTCCACATTTTCCAGCACTAACCCCACCTCCCAAGGCCTGACCCCATCACCATACTTGTTTCACTTTGGAGCCATTTTAGTCACTTCTGTGAAAGGGCACATCCGAACTCTCTGGGTATTCCTCTTATTAATCAACATGCACAAATCAGAGAACTGGAAAGAATGCTTCACTGTTGCATGAAGATATTTAATTAAAGTCGGAACAACTTCTAAATGAGAAAGTGCAAATAGTCTCTCCAGATCATTAATAATTTGGCAGTTTATAAGACATTAAAATATAATGTGTTCATTATTTTCCTTAAATCTATTGAGAGCATTATATAATTCCTCTAGCTTAGATAAATTCTTTTTGGCTAAGATAATATCAACTAATAAAGGTGTCTTACCCTTGTCAGATATAAGATATTGACATGAAGAAACATCACAATTGTCTTCTAATTATGTCTGACAACAAGTCTAATTTAGCATTCTTTCACATAGCATTTATCATAAGTCTTAGTGTTCCTTGTTATCCATTCTTGTGTTAATTGATTACTATCATGATCTCGACTTCATGGTTGCACAAACATTTCTTATGAACAAGTCTGGCATTTCCAATAGCTCAAAAGCCCCAAATCACGTGAAAACAACAATATTCTCAGTCATGCAGCTACATGCCATATTATCATTTAATTTTAAACAGGATTTCAACAAAACAAGTGAAGTAGAATATTATTTTAAAACTTATTATTATTGCTGATCTCCTCAGTAGTATATATTTTATATTATAAAGTATATCAAAGATCCCTTCTTTTAATGGATTTCAGTGAAGGAAGAAACCATCCACAAATTAAAGTGGGAAAAAAAGAAAATGAACATAATAAATGTAACCAACACATTAAAACAATTTTTTTAACATCTTTATTGGAGTTTAATTGCTTTACAGTGTATGTTAGTTGCTGCTGTATAACAAAGTGAATCAACTATATGTATGCATATATCCCCATATCCCTTCCCTCTTGCTTCTCCCTCCCACCCTCCCTATCCCACCTCTCTAGGTGGTCACAAAGCACGGAGCTGATCTCCCTGTGCTATGCGGCTGCTTCTCACTAGCTATCCACCCTACGTTTGCTAGTGTATATATGTCCATGCCACTCTCTCACTTCGTCAGAGCTTACCCTTCTCCCTCCCCATATCCTCAAGTCCATGCTCTAGTAGGTCTGTGTTTTATTCCCGTCCTACCCCTAGGCTCTTTATGACATTTTTTTTTCTTAGATTCCATATATATGTGTTAGCATACAGTATTTGTTTTTCTCTTTCTGACTTACTTCACTCTGTATGACAGACTCCAGGTCCATCCACCGCACTACAAATAACTCAATTTCGTTTCTTTTTATGGCTGAGTAATATTCCATTGTATATATGTGCCACATCTTCTTTATCCATTCATCTGTTGATGGACACTTAGGTTGCTTCCATGTCCTGGCTATTGTAAATAGAGCTGCAATGAACACTGTGGTACATGACTCTTTTTGAATTATGGTTTTCTCAGGGTATATGCCCAGTAGTGGGATTGCTGGGTCGTATGGTAGTTCTATTTTTAGTTGTTTAAAGAACCTCCATGCTGCTTTCCATAGTGGCTGTATCAATTTATATTCCCACCAAGAGTGCAAGAGGGTTCCCTTTTCTCCACACCCTCTCCAGCATTTATTGTTTGTAGATTTTTTGATGATGGCCATTCTGGCTGGTGTGAGATGATACCTCATTGTAGTTTTTTTTTTTTTTTAACATCTTTATTGGAGTATACTTGCTTTACCATGGTGTGTTAGTTTCTGCTTTATAAGAAAGTGAATCAGCTATACATATACATATATCCCCATATCTCTTCCCTCTTGCGTCTCCCTCCCTTCCACCCTCCCTATCCCACCCCGCTAGGTGGTCACAAAGCACCGCGCTGATCTCCCTGTGCTATGCGGCTGCTTCCCACTAGCTATCTATTTTACATTTGGTAGTGTATATATGTCCATGCCACTCTCTCACTTCATCCCAGCTTACCGTTCCCCAACCCCGTGTCCTCAAGTCCATTCTCTAGTAGGTCTGCGTCTTGATTCCTGTCTTGCCCCTAGGTTCTTCATGACCATTTTTTCTTTTTCTTTAGATTCCATATATATGTGTTAGCATACAGTATTTGTTTTTCTCTTTCTGACTTACTTCACTCTGTATGACAGACTCCAGGTCCATCCACCTCACTACAAATAACTCAATTTC
>NC_041221.1:92483669-92485752 GCF_002837175.3 Physeter macrocephalus | reverse complement strand
TACTGTTCTCCATAGTGGCTGTATCAGTTTACATTCCCACCAACAGTGCAAGAGGGTTCCCTTTTCTCCACACCCTCTCCAGCATTTATTGTTTGTAGATTTTTTGATGATGGCCATTCTGACTGGTGTGAGGTGATACCTCATTGTAGTTTTGATTGGCATTTCTCCAATGGTTAGTGATGTTGAGCATCCTTTCATGTGTTTGTTGGCAATCTGTATATCTTCTTTGGATAAATGTCTCTTTAAGTCTTCTGCCCATTATTGGATTGGGTTGGGTTTTTTTTTTGATATTGAGCTGCATGAGCTGTTTGTATATTTTGGAGATTAATCCTTTGTCAGTTGCTTTTTTTGCCAATATTTTCTCCCATTCTGAGGGTAGTCTTTTCGTCTTGTTTTTGGGTTCCTTTGCTGTGCAAAAGCTTTTAAGTTCATTAGGTCCCATTTGTTTATTTTTGTTTTTATTTCCATTTCTCTAGGAGGTGGGTCAAAAAAATCTTGCTGTGATATATGTCATAGAGTGTTCGTTCCATTGATCTATATTTCTGTTTTTGTGCCAGTACCATACTGTCTTGATTACTGTAGCTTTGTAGTATAGTTTGAAGTCAGGGATCTTGATTCCACCAGCTCCGTTTTTCTTTCCCAAGATTGCTTTGGCTATTCAGGGTCTTTTGTGTTTACATACAAATTGTGAAATTTTTTGATCTAGTTCTGTGAAAAATGCCATTGGAATTTTGATAGGGATTGCATTGAATCTGTAGTCAATCACAATGTTGATTTCTCCAATCCAAAAGCATGGGGATTGCATTGAATCTGTAAATTGCTTTGGGTAGTATAGTCAATTTCACAATGTTGATTCTTCCAGTCCAAGAGCATGGTATATCTCTCCATCTGTTTGTCTCATCTTTAATTTCTTTCATCAGTGTCTTATAGTTTTAGGCATACAGGTTTTCTATCTCCTTAGGTAGGTTTATTCTTAGGTACCTCATTCTTTTTGTTGCAGTGGTAAATGGGAGTGTTTCCTTCATTTCTCTTGCAGATTTTTTGTTGTTAGTGTATAGGAAATGCAAGAGATTTCTATGCATTAACTTTGTATCCTTCTACTTTACCAAATTCATTGATTAGCTCTCGTAGTTTTCTGGTAGCATCTTTAGGATTCTCTATGTATAGTATCATGTCGTCTGCAAACAGTGACAGCTTTACTTCTTCTTTTCTGATTTGGATTCCTGTTATTTCTTTTTCTTCTCTGCTGTGGCAAAAAGTTCCAAAACTATGTTGAATAATAGTGGTGAGAGTGGGCAACCTTGTCTTGTTCCTGATCTTAGTGGGAAAGGTTTCAGTTTTTCACCATTGAGAAGGATGTTGGCTGTGGGTTTGTCACATATGGCCTTTAATATGTTAGGGCAAATTCCCTCTATGCCTACTTTCTGGAGGGTATTTATCATAAATCGGTGTTGAATTTTGTCAAAAGCTTTTTCTGCATCTATTGAGATTATCATATGGTTTTTCTCCTTCAATTTGTTAATATGGTTTATCACATTGGTTGATTTGCGTATATATTGAAGAACCCTTGATTTCCTGGGATAAACCCCACTTAATCATGGTGTATGATCCTTTAATGTGCTGTTGGATTCTGTTTGCTAGTATTCTGTTGAGGATTTTTGCATCTATGTTCATCAGTGATATTGGCCTGTAGTTTTCTTTTTTTGTGACATCTGTGTCTGGTTTTGGTATCAGGGTGATGGTGGCCTTGTAGAATGAGTTTGAGAGTGTTCCTCCCTCTGCTATCTTTTGGAAGAGTTTGAGAAGATGTGTTAGCTCTTCTCTAAATGTTTGATAGAATTCACCTGTGAAGCCATTAGGTCCTGGGCTTTTGTTTACTTTAAGATTTTTAATCACAGTTTCAATTTCAGTGCTTGTGATTGGTCTGTTTATATTTTCTGTTTCTTCCTGGTTCAGTCTCAGAAGGTTGTGCTTTTCTCAGAATTTGTCCATTTCTTCCAGGTTGTCCATTTTGTTAGCATATAGTTGCTTGCAGTAATCTCTCATGATGCTTTGTATTTCTGCAGTGTTCGTTGTTACTTCT
>NC_041221.1:92430059-92483505 GCF_002837175.3 Physeter macrocephalus | reverse complement strand
TCTTTGCTATTGTTCCCTTCATTTCTTTTTCATTTATTTCTGATCTGATCTGTATGATTACTTTCCTTCTGCTAACTTTGGGGGTTTTTTTTGTTCTTTTTTCTCTAATTTTTTTAGGTGTAAGTTTTGGTTGGTTATTTGAGATGTTTCTTGTTTCTTGAGATAGGATTGTATTGCTATAAACTTTCCGCTTAGAACTACTTTTGCTGCATCCCATAGGGTTTGGGTCTTTGTGTTTTCATTGTCATTTGTTTCTATTTTTTGATTTCCTCTTTGATTTCTTCAGTGATCTCTTGGTTATTTAGTAGTGTATTGTTTAGCCTCCATGTGTTTGTATTTTTTACAGATTTTTCCTGTAATTGATATCTAGTCTCATTGCATTGTGGTCGGAAAAGATACTTCATACGATTTCAATTTTCTTAATTTTACCAAGGCTTGATTTGTGACCCAAGATATGATCTATCCTGGAGAATGTTCCATGAGCACTTGAGAAGAAAGTGTATTCTGTTGTTTTTCAATAGAATGTCCTATAAATATCAATGAGGTCCATCTTGTTTGATGTATCATTTAAAGCTTGTGTTTCCTTATTTATTTTCCTTTTTGGATGATCTGTCCATTGGTGAAATTGGGGTGTTAATGTCCCCTACTCTTCTTGTGTTACTGTTGATTTCCCCTTTTATGGCTGTTAGCATTTGCCTTATGTATTGAGGTGCTCCTATGTTGGGTGCATAAATATTTACAATGGTTATATCTTTTTCTTGGATTGATCCCTTGATCTTTAAGTAGTGTCCTTCTTTGTCTCTTGCAATAGTCTATTTTAAAGTCTATTTTGTCTGATAGGAGAATTGCTACTCCAGCTTTCTTTGGATATCCATTTTCATGGAATATCTTTTTCCATCCCCTCACTTTCAGTCTGTACGTGTCCCTAGGTTTGAAGTGGGTCTCTTGTAGACAGCATATATATGGGTCTTGTTTTTGAATCCATTCGACCATTCTGTGTCTTTTGGTGGGATCATTTAATCCATTTACATTTAAGGTAATTATCGATATGTATGCCTCTGTTACCATTTTCTTAATTGTTTTGGGTGTGTTTTGTAGGTCTTTTCCTTCTCCTGTGTTTCCTGCCTAGAGAAGTTCCTTTAGCATTTGTTGTAAAGCTGGTTTGGTGGTGCTGAATTCTCTTAGCTTTTGCTTGTCTGTAAAGGTTTTAATTTCTCCATCGAATCTGAAAGAGATCCTTGCTGGGTAGAGTAATCTTGGTAGGTTTTTCCCTTTCATCACTTTAAATATGTCCTGCCATTCCCTTCTGGCTTGCAGAGTTTCTGCTGAAAGATCTGCTGTTAACCTTTTGGAGATTCCCTTGTTTGTTATTTGTTGTTTTTCCCTTGCTGCTTTTAATATATTTTCTTTGTATTTAATTTTTGATAGTTTGATTCTCTTCTTCTGGGACCCCTATAAATCGAATGTTGGTGTGTTTAATGTTGTCCCAGAGGTCTCTGAGACTGTCCTCAATTCTTTTCATTCTTTTCTCTTTATTCTGCTCTGCAGTAGTTATTTCTACTATTTTATCTTCCAGGTCACTTATCCGTTTTTCTGCCTCAAGTATTCTGCTATCGATTCCTTCTAGAGAATTTTAAATTTCATTTATTGTGTTGTTCATCATTGTTTGTTTGCTCTTTTTAGGTCTTCTAGGTCCTTCTTAAACGTTTCTTGTATTTTCGCCATTCTATTTCCAAGATTTTGGATCATCTTTACTATCACTACTCTGAATTCTTTTTCAGGTAGACTGCCTATTTCCTCTTCCTTTGTTTGCTCTGATGGGTTTTTACTTTGCTCCTTCATCTGCTGTGTATTTCTCTGTCTTCTCATTTTGCTTAACTTACTGTGTTTGGGGTCTCCTTTTCACAGGCTGCAAGTTCATAGTTCCCGTTGCTTTTGGTGTCCGCCCCCAGTGGGTAAGGTTCATTCAGTGTGTTGTGTAGGCTTCCTGGTGGAGGGGACTTGTGCCTGTGTTCTGGTGGATGAGGCTGGATCTTGTCTTTCTGGTGGGCAGGACCGTGTCCAATGGTGTGTTTTGGGGTGTCTGTGAACTTATTATGAGTTTAAGAAGCCTCTCTGCTAATGGGTGGGTTTTTATTCCTTTCTTGCTAGTTGTTTGGCACAGGGTGTCCAGCACTGTAGCTTGCAGGTCGTTGAGTGGAGCTGGGTCTTAGTGTTGAGATAGAGATCTCTGGGCGAGCTCTCGCCGGTTGATAGCACTTCTGGCCAGGAGGTCTCTGGTGTTCCAATGTGCTGAACTCGGTTCTCCTACCTCAGAGGCTCAGGCCTGATGCCCGGCTGGAGCACCAAGACCCTGTCAGCCACACGGCTCAGAAGAGAAGGGAGAAAAAAGAGAAGGAAAGAAAAAAATAACAAAATAACGTTATTAAAATAAAAAATAAAAAAAATTATTAAAATAAAAAAATGTTTTAAGTAATAAAAGAAGAGAGCAACAAAACCAATAAACAAATCCAGCAATGATAACAAATGCTAACATCTATACTAAGATAAACATAAAAATCAGTAACTAGTCTGTCACATACAGCAAACCCCAAGTCTACGGTTGCTCCCAAAGTCCACTGCCTCAATTTTGGGATGATCATTGTCTATTCAGGTATTCCACCGATGCAGGGTACATCAAGTTTATTGTGGAGATTTAATCCGCTGCTCCTGAGGCTGCACAGAGAAATTTCCCTTTCTCTTCTTTGTTCACACAGCTCCTGGGGTTTAGCTTTGGATTTGGCCGTGCCTCTGCATGTAGGTCACCCTCTGCGTCTGTTCTTCACCCAGATAGGAGGGGGTTAAAGGAGCGGCTTATCTGGGGCTTCTGTCTGAGGCTGGGGGGAGGGAGGGGTACAGAATGTGGGGCCAGCCTGCGGCGGCAGAGGCCGACGTGACGTTGCACCAGCCTGAGGCGCGCCGTGTGTTCTCCCAGGGAAGTTGTCCCTGGATCACGGGACCCTGGCAGTGGCGGGCTGCACAGGCTCCCGGGAGGGGAGGTGTGGAGAGTGACCTGTGCTTGCACAGGCTTCTTGGTTGCAGTGGCAGCAGCCTTAGCATCTCATGCCCGTCTCTCGTGTCCGTGCTGATAGCCGCGGCTCGCAACCGTCTCTGGAGCTCATTTAGGAGGTGCTCTGTATCCCCTCTCCTAGCGCACCCTGAAACAATGGTCTCTTGCCTCTTAGGCAGGTCCAGACTTCTCCCGGACTCCCTCCCGGCTAGCCGTGGTGCACTAACCCCTTCAGGCTGTGTTCACGCCACCAACCCCAGTCCTCTCCCTGGGATCTAACCAAAGCCCGAGCCTCAGCTCCCAGCCCCCGCCCGCCCCAGCGGGTGAGCAGACAAGCCTCTCGGGCTGGTGAGTGCTGGTCGGCACCGATCCTCTGCGGGAATCTCTCCGCTTTGCCCTCCGCACTCTGTTACTGCGCTCTCCTCCGCGGCTTCGAAACTTCCCCCTCTGCCACCCGCAGTCTCCGTCCGCGAAGGGGCTTCTAGTGTGTGGAAACCTTTCCTCCTTCACGGCTCCCTCCCACGGGTGCAGGTCCTGTCCCTATTCTTTGTTTCTGTTTTCTCTTTTTTCTTTTGCCCCACCAGGTATGTGGGGAGTTTCTTGCCTTTTGGGAGGTCTGAGGTCTTCTGCCAGCGTTCAGTAGGTGTTCTATAGGAGTTGTTCCACGTGTAGATGTATTTGTGATGTATTTGTGGGGAGGAAGGTGATCTCCACGTCTTACTCCTCCGCCATCTTGAAGCTCCTCAACCAATACATTTTTATATCACTATCAGTGCTGAAATGATCAGCATGGCTTAATCTAAGAGTTTGCATAGGACAGTTTTGTGAGAACAAAGTCTTACGAACTGTCAGAACAAGGGGAGTCCTTGAGGATGGGAGGGTAGGAGAAAACCTTCTGAGATGCACATGTGACATGTTTGAAGATCCAGAAATGAGAGGATTTCAGTTATGCAGTGAGTAATACTGGGTTTTCTGCTTGGGTCAGACAAATTTGGAAATGTTATGTAGAGAAATTTCTTCACTGAAAATGAGAGTTTTGTCCTCTATGAATAAAAATTTTCTCCTACTTTTGGGATAGAAATGATAAATCACTAGAGGTTCCTAATATGCAGTCATCAACATAATACTAAGGTGAGATTTGGGGTTTTTTTTGATGAAGGAAAGCTGAAGTAGGAAATCAGGCTAGGAAGAAATAATAACCATTCGGGTCCAGTAAGGTTAGGGTCTGGGTCACAGACACAGCTATTAGCTTCCTAAAGGAAGTGAGTGACGTATAAGCTGAGTCTCAAAGGCTGATTATGAGTTAGGCAAGGGGAGAAATATTCCAGATAGAAGGAATGAAATATGAAAAGGCCATAAAGTAAAAGGACATGGCGCTTTGGAGGAAGTTTAAATAAAGCTCATGTGACTGGAATTTAGAGGATGAGTTTGTGAAGGGGAGAAAGCAGGCCACGAAGACTTTTATGTCATGTAAAGGAGTTTGAACTTTACTGTATGAGAGCTGGGGAGACTTTGGAGAGAGATTTAAGCCCGGGAGAAGCATCATGATCAGGTTTGAAGTTTAGGAAGTTTGCTCTGTCTGAGTGTGGACAGCAGATGGGAGGTGAGCTAGACTGAAAGAAGGAAGCTAAAGAGGGGGTCATGTAGTATCCTTGACAAGGTAGAATGTGGCCTGGTGTAGGCTGGTGGCTGTGGGGAAAGTCATAACTATAAAAGCTATTTAGGGAAAAGAATTGCTCATCTCGGCAACCGATTTGATATTGGGGAAAAGGAGAAGGAAAGGAGTCCAGAACGAGGCTGAGGTGCTGAGGTAATGGATTTTGTGAGAGGCTAAAGGTAAAAGTTTGAAGGAAAAAAAAAAGTTAGAAAGATGACAAGATTTAAGAAATAAAAGGCCGTGTTATATGCTTTAAGGAGGGAGTTGGTGGTGATGATAGTCTGGTAGAAGGTGAGTAATAATAATTATCTTAAACACATTTAAGGAAGGAAATAAAGTGGGGATATTTTACAAACAGTGACAAATATGAACCCAGAATCACACAATGAGACACTGGATAACTAAAAATTTTCAGAGGAATACAGTGAGAGCCAGGACTGGAGCTGTTTCAACATTAAGGGACGTTATACTGGAAGGGTCCCTTGAAGGAGGTGGAACAATTAGCAAGGAAACCACAAAAATATGGAAAATGGTCTATATGTGGTTAAAGAAAAGTCAAGGGAAAGAGTGTTACCTATGTGAGAAGCCTTTGGTTCTCTGTTAGTTTTGTTACATCTGGATTCCTCTGCTTATATGATGCAAAGTCATCAAAATAATATAGCAGTGACTGTTAATTGCCTATCCAATATTCATCTGCTTCTCTATTTTTTACTGAAAGAATCCTGATTTTGTTGGTGGTAGCACTGTGCACAGTTAAAAAGCTGTTCTTTGAACTTTCCCCAGGCTTCTTTGAAGCTGTATTTCCCAGGCTTCTTAGAAGCTAAAGGTGTTTGACATAGTTTTGGCCAATGAGAAATAAGTAGACATCACTGGGTGGAGCTTTTTGGAAAACTCTTTAAAAGGGAGGTGAATTTAACTGTCTTGGGCCTTTTTGTTTTGATTGCCTGAAATGTTGGCATGATATTAGGAGGAGGTGTGTAGGTGGCAGGAGCCATCCTGTAATAATGAGGATAAGAGTCATGTCCTAGGGGTGTCTGAGGAGAAAGATAGGAGCCTGGGATGTTGAGGACCTTGCAGCTGCTACATTGGCCCTGGTCTCCCTATCCCTGAACTTCTCATTAAGTGACAAAAATAACATTTCTAGTTTGGTTAGAAGCCAATCCGGTATGTAGACTTAATAATATTTTTAAATGTTATTATTAATAATATTGCAAATTGAAATAGTTAGGATTTTCTGAGTGCTTTCTATGTGGAAGGCACAATGCGAAGCTTTTTACAGAGAGTTAAACTTTCCTAAAGTTACTTCAATACCAGAGTACAATTAGTGCTCTAACCTGGAAGCCACAATTAAAACCAAGGTCTATTTGATCCCACAGAACATTTTAAGGCCCTTCTAAGCCCATAATTAATTTTATATAGTAAATAATTTTTGAATCCATATTCATTTTTTTGACTGTTTTGCTTTTACCCATGTCTGATGATGATACAAAAGGGATCCCATTTAAAACAAGAATAAAACACGCATTACTGGTAAATTCACTGAATGGAGACACGACCAAGGAGGCTGATGCTAATCCACATGTTTTCTGACCTGTATAAAACTAAAGCGTTTTCACTGAAATCTCTTAAAAACCCCACTGAGTCCCTGAAAGCTGGTAGGGTTCAAATAAACCCTGCTAATGGCTCTCACTCTGTCTTGATTTGGGCTAACAAAAGGGATGAAATTGCTACCTAGTTACATTCACTGTTCAGAGATGGACATGTGCCAGATGTGGATGTGGTTGCTCCTGTTGTAGACCTACCTGATGCCCCTCCTTCCTGCCATGCTGGGGATTTCTTAGCTGTATTGAATGGGCTGTTATCTGGAGTTCATGGTGAAGTTCTGCAATAGTACCTCTTAACTGAAACAAATCAGAAATTTGTAGTAGACCCACCAAAAGCCATTGGTACTAAGATGGCATAACACATATTACAGAAATTAGAGAAGTTACTCCTAATATAGACACAGAAATAAGAAACTCTTGAAAAAAGGGTCAGCAAAGTGCAGGGAATGCATATTACAGAAAACTATCAAATAAGTTCAGTTGTACCAATCCCTATTTAGTCTGCAAGAAAGAGAGTGACAGTAATATCTATGCCTATTCAAGCACATGTACAAATTCACCTTAGAAAATACCACCATAAAAAGAAGTTGGGTCACTTCCTGGTCTTGATTGACTATTTCCTTTCCCATATTAGGGAAGTTTTCAACTATAATCTCTTCAAATATTTTCTCAGTCTCTTTCTTTTTCTCTCTTCTTCTGGGACCCCTATAAATCGAATGTTGGTGTGTTTAATGTTGTCCCAGAGGTCTCTGAGACTGTCCTCAATTCTTTTCATTCTTTTCTCTTTATTCTGCTCTGCAGTAGTTATTTCTACTATTTTATCTTCCAGGTCACTTATCCGTTTTTCTGCCTCAAGTATTCTGCTATCGATTCCTTCTAGAGAATTTTAAATTTCATTTATTGTGTTGTTCATCATTGTTTGTTTGCTCTTTTTAGGTCTTCTAGGTCCTTCTTAAACGTTTCTTGTATTTTCGCCATTCTATTTCCAAGATTTTGGATCATCTTTACTATCACTACTCTGAATTCTTTTTCAGGTAGACTGCCTATTTCCTCTTCCTTTGTTTGCTCTGATGGGTTTTTACTTTGCTCCTTCATCTGCTGTGTATTTCTCTGTCTTCTCATTTTGCTTAACTTACTGTGTTTGGGGTCTCCTTTTCACAGGCTGCAAGTTCATAGTTCCCGTTGCTTTTGGTGTCCGCCCCCAGTGGGTAAGGTTCATTCAGTGTGTTGTGTAGGCTTCCTGGTGGAGGGGACTTGTGCCTGTGTTCTGGTGGATGAGGCTGGATCTTGTCTTTCTGGTGGGCAGGACCGTGTCCAATGGTGTGTTTTGGGGTGTCTGTGAACTTATTATGAGTTTAAGAAGCCTCTCTGCTAATGGGTGGGTTTTTATTCCTTTCTTGCTAGTTGTTTGGCACAGGGTGTCCAGCACTGTAGCTTGCAGGTCGTTGAGTGGAGCTGGGTCTTAGTGTTGAGATAGAGATCTCTGGGCGAGCTCTCGCCGGTTGATAGCACTTCTGGCCAGGAGGTCTCTGGTGTTCCAATGTGCTGAACTCGGTTCTCCTACCTCAGAGGCTCAGGCCTGATGCCCGGCTGGAGCACCAAGACCCTGTCAGCCACACGGCTCAGAAGAGAAGGGAGAAAAAAGAGAAGGAAAGAAAAAAATAACAAAATAACGTTATTAAAATAAAAAATAAAAAAAATTATTAAAATAAAAAAATGTTTTAAGTAATAAAAGAAGAGAGCAACAAAACCAATAAACAAATCCAGCAATGATAACAAATGCTAACATCTATACTAAGATAAACATAAAAATCAGTAACTAGTCTGTCACATACAGCAAACCCCAAGTCTACGGTTGCTCCCAAAGTCCACTGCCTCAATTTTGGGATGATCATTGTCTATTCAGGTATTCCACCGATGCAGGGTACATCAAGTTTATTGTGGAGATTTAATCCGCTGCTCCTGAGGCTGCACAGAGAAATTTCCCTTTCTCTTCTTTGTTCACACAGCTCCTGGGGTTTAGCTTTGGATTTGGCCGTGCCTCTGCATGTAGGTCACCCTCTGCGTCTGTTCTTCACCCAGATAGGAGGGGGTTAAAGGAGCGGCTTATCTGGGGCTTCTGTCTGAGGCTGGGGGGAGGGAGGGGTACAGAATGTGGGGCCAGCCTGCGGCGGCAGAGGCCGACGTGACGTTGCACCAGCCTGAGGCGCGCCGTGTGTTCTCCCAGGGAAGTTGTCCCTGGATCACGGGACCCTGGCAGTGGCGGGCTGCACAGGCTCCCGGGAGGGGAGGTGTGGAGAGTGACCTGTGCTTGCACAGGCTTCTTGGTTGCAGTGGCAGCAGCCTTAGCATCTCATGCCCGTCTCTCGTGTCCGTGCTGATAGCCGCGGCTCGCAACCGTCTCTGGAGCTCATTTAGGAGGTGCTCTGTATCCCCTCTCCTAGCGCACCCTGAAACAATGGTCTCTTGCCTCTTAGGCAGGTCCAGACTTCTCCCGGACTCCCTCCCGGCTAGCCGTGGTGCACTAACCCCTTCAGGCTGTGTTCACGCCACCAACCCCAGTCCTCTCCCTGGGATCTAACCAAAGCCCGAGCCTCAGCTCCCAGCCCCCGCCCGCCCCAGCGGGTGAGCAGACAAGCCTCTCGGGCTGGTGAGTGCTGGTCGGCACCGATCCTCTGCGGGAATCTCTCCGCTTTGCCCTCCGCACTCTGTTACTGCGCTCTCCTCCGCGGCTTCGAAACTTCCCCCTCTGCCACCCGCAGTCTCCGTCCGCGAAGGGGCTTCTAGTGTGTGGAAACCTTTCCTCCTTCACGGCTCCCTCCCACGGGTGCAGGTCCTGTCCCTATTCTTTGTTTCTGTTTTCTCTTTTTTCTTTTGCCCCACCAGGTATGTGGGGAGTTTCTTGCCTTTTGGGAGGTCTGAGGTCTTCTGCCAGCGTTCAGTAGGTGTTCTATAGGAGTTGTTCCACGTGTAGATGTATTTGTGATGTATTTGTGGGGAGGAAGGTGATCTCCACGTCTTACTCCTCCGCCATCTTGAAGCTCCTCAACCAATACATTTTTATATCACTATCAGTGCTGAAATGATCAGCATGGCTTAATCTAAGAGTTTGCATAGGACAGTTTTGTGAGAACAAAGTCTTACGAACTGTCAGAACAAGGGGAGTCCTTGAGGATGGGAGGGTAGGAGAAAACCTTCTGAGATGCACATGTGACATGTTTGAAGATCCAGAAATGAGAGGATTTCAGTTATGCAGTGAGTAATACTGGGTTTTCTGCTTGGGTCAGACAAATTTGGAAATGTTATGTAGAGAAATTTCTTCACTGAAAATGAGAGTTTTGTCCTCTATGAATAAAAATTTTCTCCTACTTTTGGGATAGAAATGATAAATCACTAGAGGTTCCTAATATGCAGTCATCAACATAATACTAAGGTGAGATTTGGGGTTTTTTTTGATGAAGGAAAGCTGAAGTAGGAAATCAGGCTAGGAAGAAATAATAACCATTCGGGTCCAGTAAGGTTAGGGTCTGGGTCACAGACACAGCTATTAGCTTCCTAAAGGAAGTGAGTGACGTATAAGCTGAGTCTCAAAGGCTGATTATGAGTTAGGCAAGGGGAGAAATATTCCAGATAGAAGGAATGAAATATGAAAAGGCCATAAAGTAAAAGGACATGGCGCTTTGGAGGAAGTTTAAATAAAGCTCATGTGACTGGAATTTAGAGGATGAGTTTGTGAAGGGGAGAAAGCAGGCCACGAAGACTTTTATGTCATGTAAAGGAGTTTGAACTTTACTGTATGAGAGCTGGGGAGACTTTGGAGAGAGATTTAAGCCCGGGAGAAGCATCATGATCAGGTTTGAAGTTTAGGAAGTTTGCTCTGTCTGAGTGTGGACAGCAGATGGGAGGTGAGCTAGACTGAAAGAAGGAAGCTAAAGAGGGGGTCATGTAGTATCCTTGACAAGGTAGAATGTGGCCTGGTGTAGGCTGGTGGCTGTGGGGAAAGTCATAACTATAAAAGCTATTTAGGGAAAAGAATTGCTCATCTCGGCAACCGATTTGATATTGGGGAAAAGGAGAAGGAAAGGAGTCCAGAACGAGGCTGAGGTGCTGAGGTAATGGATTTTGTGAGAGGCTAAAGGTAAAAGTTTGAAGGAAAAAAAAAAGTTAGAAAGATGACAAGATTTAAGAAATAAAAGGCCGTGTTATATGCTTTAAGGAGGGAGTTGGTGGTGATGATAGTCTGGTAGAAGGTGAGTAATAATAATTATCTTAAACACATTTAAGGAAGGAAATAAAGTGGGGATATTTTACAAACAGTGACAAATATGAACCCAGAATCACACAATGAGACACTGGATAACTAAAAATTTTCAGAGGAATACAGTGAGAGCCAGGACTGGAGCTGGTTCAACATTAAGGGACGTTATACTGGAAGGGTCCCTTGAAGGAGGTGGAACAATTAGCAAGGAAACCACAAAAATATGGAAAATGGTCTATATGTGGTTAAAGAAAAGTCAAGGGAAAGAGTGTTACCTATGTGAGAAGCCTTTGGTTCTCTGTTAGTTTTGTTACATCTGGATTCCTCTGCTTATATGATGCAAAGTCATCAAAATAATATAGCAGTGACTGTTAATTGCCTATCCAATATTCATCTGCTTCTCTATTTTTTACTGAAAGAATCCTGATTTTGTTGGTGGTAGCACTGTGCACAGTTAAAAAGCTGTTCTTTGAACTTTCCCCAGGCTTCTTTGAAGCTGTATTTCCCAGGCTTCTTAGAAGCTAAAGGTGTTTGACATAGTTTTGGCCAATGAGAAATAAGTAGACATCACTGGGTGGAGCTTTTTGGAAAACTCTTTAAAAGGGAGGTGAATTTAACTGTCTTGGGCCTTTTTGTTTTGATTGCCTGAAATGTTGGCATGATATTAGGAGGAGGTGTGTAGGTGGCAGGAGCCATCCTGTAATAATGAGGATAAGAGTCATGTCCTAGGGGTGTCTGAGGAGAAAGATAGGAGCCTGGGATGTTGAGGACCTTGCAGCTGCTACATTGGCCCTGGTCTCCCTATCCCTGAACTTCTCATTAAGTGACAAAAATAACATTTCTAGTTTGGTTAGAAGCCAATCCGGTATGTAGACTTAATAATATTTTTAAATGTTATTATTAATAATATTGCAAATTGAAATAGTTAGGATTTTCTGAGTGCTTTCTATGTGGAAGGCACAATGCGAAGCTTTTTACAGAGAGTTAAACTTTCCTAAAGTTACTTCAATACCAGAGTACAATTAGTGCTCTAACCTGGAAGCCACAATTAAAACCAAGGTCTATTTGATCCCACAGAACATTTTAAGGCCCTTCTAAGCCCATAATTAATTTTATATAGTAAATAATTTTTGAATCCATATTCATTTTTTTGACTGTTTTGCTTTTACCCATGTCTGATGATGATACAAAAGGGATCCCATTTAAAACAAGAATAAAACACGCATTACTGGTAAATTCACTGAATGGAGACACGACCAAGGAGGCTGATGCTAATCCACATGTTTTCTGACCTGTATAAAACTAAAGCGTTTTCACTGAAATCTCTTAAAAACCCCACTGAGTCCCTGAAAGCTGGTAGGGTTCAAATAAACCCTGCTAATGGCTCTCACTCTGTCTTGATTTGGGCTAACAAAAGGGATGAAATTGCTACCTAGTTACATTCACTGTTCAGAGATGGACATGTGCCAGATGTGGATGTGGTTGCTCCTGTTGTAGACCTACCTGATGCCCCTCCTTCCTGCCATGCTGGGGATTTCTTAGCTGTATTGAATGGGCTGTTATCTGGAGTTCATGGTGAAGTTCTGCAATAGTACCTCTTAACTGAAACAAATCAGAAATTTGTAGTAGACCCACCAAAAGCCATTGGTACTAAGATGGCATAACACATATTACAGAAATTAGAGAAGTTACTCCTAATATAGACACAGAAATAAGAAACTCTTGAAAAAAGGGTCAGCAAAGTGCAGGGAATGCATATTACAGAAAACTATCAAATAAGTTCAGTTGTACCAATCCCTATTTAGTCTGCAAGAAAGAGAGTGACAGTAATATCTATGCCTATTCAAGCACATGTACAAATTCACCTTAGAAAATACCACCATAAAAAGAAGTTGGGTCACTGTGGTATAAGGCATTCTTAATTATATACATGATCGTATGCTCAACCTGTAGGTCCAGGACACTGTAATGTGAGCAATACTTGTTCATGTATGCAGAATTACAATCAATTTCAATTGCAGTGAAACCATAAAGGTCGAATATATCCACCTTATTTTCTCAAAAGTAGACTTGGCATAGCTGTTGTCTTTAGTCTTCATGTTAGCAAGGCCTGTGAAGCACATTGTAAATGCTCAGTATTGCTTCATCACAGAGTAAATTCCTTTCCTTATGTGCAAAGAATTTGGTTCACACATGCAGTACAGAGTATTCGTATGGTTAGGGTAATTCAACTGAATGACAGGGCAAAACAATTTATGGCCATTGCTCTAATATACTCGAAGGCTATTCATATACCCCCTTCTCTTAGGAAAAAAAAGAAGTATGAGCTTGAGATCTAATCAAACAAGATGTCTTTAAATTAGGATCAGATATGAATCTCTAAATGTAGATCTTATCAATGAGACAAGCTTTAAAGTGGATTGCTGGGAAGCGATTGAAATATGCTCAGGTATGTCTGTGTTCTAACTGGTAAATTAAGGCTAAGGAATTTCAGATGTATATTCATTTGTGTATTCCTTCTTTCAACAATCCATACTCTCACACAAAATACAAAACAAGACCTTTGGGTCTTCTTCCAGCTGCTGAATTCATATCAGTTTTCTCCTTGCCCAAAAGAGATCCTTCACCGAGATAATCCATTTCTTCCTGGAGTACCCTTTCGATTGAATTTTACTCTTCTGTTGTATTAGTTTCCTATTGCTGCTTTAACAAGGTTTAACAAACTTAGTGGCTTAAAACAACACAGATTTATATCTTTATATATATTTATATATATAATATATCTTTATATATATAATATATATATTTATATTTATTATATATTTATATCTTTATATCTTACAACTGGAGGTCAAATCAAGGTGTTGGCAGGACTGTTTCCTTTTGGAGGCTCCAGGAGAGAATCCATTCTTTGCCTCTTCCAGCTTCTGGAGGCTGCTGACATTCCTTGGCTCATGGCACCATCATTCCAATCTCTGTTTCTGTAGTCACATCACTTTCTCCTCTCTCTGACCTCCAGATCTTCTTCGTACAAGAACACTTGTGATTATACTGAGCCCATCTGAGTAATCCAGGATAATCTCCCCATCTCAAGATACTTAGCTTAATCTTATTTGAAAAGTTCCTTTTACCACTAAGATGACATACTTCCAGAGATTAGAACATAGGCATCTGTGGGAGCCATTATTCAGCTTACCACATCTGTATAAATATTTTTAGAACATTAAACAGTAGTTGGCTTTTTTGAACTAGCTGTAAGTCACCATTTTTGTTCAAACCACAGACACTTCACCTTGTGATGCTGGATTGGTCTTGAGCCCCAGAATTCCAGGGGATACTGACTCTCCCATGGCTCCCTACTAAAGAATAATGTTATCCACAAGTTGAAACCAGGAGTGGATGAACAGCAGATCTGGGCCCTGAAACTCAGTCTGATAATTGAAAGACTTCAAGGAGCCCCGCAGGTGTCATAATTCTTGGCCTTAAGCAGACTACATGCTTTCTCATAAAGTGATCAAGATGTGGCCAAGAAAGTTTGCTGAGCTTAAAAGAGCTATTCTGAACCAAAAAAGAGAATCTTGATGATTTCAAGCTATTTCTTGAAGTAACTTCTGGTTTCATCTCTCAGCTTTGCTTTAATATTTACAGTTCTGCACCTGTTACTAGTGATATTTGTTTTTCTTAGACATGATGTCATGACTGCATTTTACCTCTATTTATTTTTTACGATTTATGGTAGGGAATGTTATCCATGCTTTCTCCAGTTGCATGGTTGACTGACTGGCCCTTGAGTAGGCCTGAGTGGGTTGTTTCGATGCCTGTAAAGAGATGATTTCTGGCTCCAGTTTCCTCCTTTGAAGAGAGGGGTCCAAGAGGTCAGCATAGACATGGCCTGGGGTCAACTGTTGAAATGATCTTGGCACCTTATGACTGCAGAATCTTTTCTAAAAAAGTTGTGACCCGGTGAAATGTCATAGGGAACCTCAGGAATTTATGGTCCATTAAATAGGAACTTTTGCCCTCTTGGGAGTATTTGGCGGAAAGCTTCCAGTCACCTGCTCTCACAGAGCTGGAGGAAAATATCACTGAGCATGTGTACCTCTAACTCTTGGTTTCCTCTTAGATTTCCTTGCTGCCAGAGACATAGTTTCTTCTTTCCTGCTTTACAGTCCAGCAGAGCGAACCCACTCCACAGAACGAGGTCAGCAATTGTGCAGTTGCTCTTCCTGTGACTACGTGGGATATTATGACACAGAGGCTTACAAGTAGGAAGCTCATTTATACTTAGTTCCAGACTATGTTTTCCAGCATATTTTTATCAGCAATAAAAATAAAGCAAATATGATCTTTTTATTCCCACCTGCAGAATCTCAGTTGTTTCTGAAAGGAGGTCATTGATTAATTAGTATCAGAAATCCCAACAAGAGCAGACTAAAAATTGTTGCACCTAAAAACTCATCTTTCATGATTTAAAATTTTAAAATGCATCATTTATAAATTGCCCCATTTTCAATATAAATGCTTTAATACCTCCTTCACTTTTCTCTCCTTCTCTCTCGCTCTCTCTCTCTCTCTGTCTCTCTCTGTCTCTCTCTCTCTCTCTCTCACACACACACACACACACACACGATAGAAGCAGAATAGATGAGTTGGGCATCTTAATTATTTTGCATATGAAATTTGTTTCCGTTATGATCACACCCTTGGGTTTCTAGGAATCCTAAGGAAGAAGCATTTTGTGTGCCAGCCATTACAGTTCATTCATTCAATTCGTTCATTTAACAAATACTGAGCACCTACAATGCAGCAGGAACTATTCTAGGTGTTTGGAAAGTGCCGAAAAACAAACGAGAAGAAGATCTCTGCCCTCATGGAGCTTATATTCTTGCAAGGAGAGACAGACAATGAACAATATACATAATAAATACATAATCTAGTTGGTATACTGCAAGGTGATAAATGCTATGGCGCATAAGAAGAGCAAGGAAAGGGGAATGGGGAGTGGGGGGGTAGGGCAATTTGTGGTATTCAGTAGGGTGCTGAGAAAGGTACATTTGTGCATGTGTATAGCAGCGAGGGGAGGGAGTGAAAGTGCTAATAAATAGGAAGTTATGTGGAAGCAGAAGCCCAACACAGGTACTTGGTTTGGTTTACGGCATTCCTTCGTGACAGGGAAGAGTGGGCAAATCAGGAGCTCATTGCACTCACCAAACACGTATGGGACACATATCCTGACACTATTGTAGCCCTTCATTGCTTTTATTCTCAGTATGCCCCAAATGTCTGAAGGCCAGTTTGCACTGTGAAGGTCAGAGACGGAAGAGATTATGGGTGTAATGGAAAGAACCCAGGGTTAGTTTCAAGAGTCTTGTAATTTAGCCTTGGGGTTCTGCCTCAAACTACTATGAGATGTTGGCCAAGTCACTTAACCTTTTGGGTCTCTATTTCTTCATCTGTAAAATGAGAGAGTCAGCCATATCACCCCGCTTAACTCTCTTCTTAGAGTCAATGGAGGAAAACAGGAAAGTCGGGTTGAAGTAAGAGGGAAAGAGGAGACGGAGAAGAAGAAACAAAGGCAAATAAAATGGGAATGGGATATTTGGGCAAAGGGAGAAAAGGAAAAATGATAAAGAAGCAAAAGTAAGACACACCCAAAAGTATGTAATGAGTATGCCGATATAGTGCAGATAAAACTAGACATCTGGTCAATCGCCTTTTCTTCACTGACACTTCTGGAAAGCTATGTTTACTTAAGTGTAGATAGAGAACATCCTGCTCAGCTACCTGAAGGGGCTACTCCCTACATGTGGGTTTCTGGAGTCTCAGGTTGTATTCAGAATAACTTTTTATGGGCCTAGGTAAAATTATGGTATTAATTTTTATATTTTAGATATAAAGATTAAAAAAACTTTGTAGTACTTTAGTAATTTGTCCACGTTGGATAACACTATTTTAATGGAGAAGTGGGATACAAGCAATGGGGAGCATAGTTTTATAACCCTACTTGTTGTCTGTGACATAATTAATTTTGACACCATCCTAGAGTATCTGTTTTCAAGGAGATTAATATTTAACTTTTGCTTATGTGGCTTACATATTTCATTGTATCGGTTTTTCTTGACAAAGTCCTTTCTGCCTTGCTAGGCATCTTCCTCCATCATGGTCATTTCCCCATTTATTAGCACCAACCTCCTGGGGGAAGATAGGGGGAAGGAATCAAATATAATTCATTCCATTCCTATAAACTGTTGGAAAAACTGACAAACAGTAGACGTTGAAAGCAAAGGCTGAGTAAAGTTTAAGTTCCAGAGGAGAAAAGATAAGGCTTTTCCTACTTTGTGAATTACAATTTCTATGAGTTCTACGTAGCAACTCTGCATAGAGAGACAATGGTATACAGAACATAGGTGGAGGAATTAGCCTTGGAGAGGAGTAGGGCTCCACTTTTAAAAGAGTGCAACAAAGTGAAAGTGGACAATGACAGATATACAGTTGACCCTTGAACAACATGTGTTTGAAATTCTCATGGGAGAAGGATTACAGATACTGAAGGGATGTTCTGCTTGGTGTGGAAGTGACACAAGATGATGGCTGGTGATAAGGAAAAGATTGCAAATCAGGTGCCAAAATTGTCAGTAAAAGTGGAGATAGAGCAGAGAAGGTGTGGGTGGTAAACCAGAGGCCATTAGCGAGTAGATACCTATTCCTATTTGTCTCTGGCCTTTAGCCTGATCCTTGCACACATCAGGAGCTGGCTAGCCCATAAAAGTTCCTTCCTTCAATGGCATGAGCTTATTTATTTCTCTTAAGTGGCATCTATGTAAGTTAGAAATACTATATATTAAAATTGGTAAATTTAAGTGTTTCTCTTGTATTGATTCTTAGATTATGAGGAGGATCAGACAGAATATTAATAATGGTTTTTACAGTTTTGAAATCTGATAAATCCATCGTTTTATTTTGACATTTTAACATTGTGAATTACTCAATACTTGTAATCTCTGTATGTATATGAAACACTGTGCCATGTTTTCCAACTTTATCTAGGTGCCACTGTATATAGGAAAGGACAGCTATTTTGATCTCCATCAGCATTGCCTTCATCTGGAAATTTGGGAACAGTTCACAGTTAACCTCTCAGCAGTTTGCAAACTGAAGTACCTGCAGAAACCATAGCTATTCACCAAAATACACAGACTGGGTGCATGGTACCATGGAAATTATTTGGTAAAACAAAACAACACAGACACACACCAAATTTATGTGTACTCTATTTTAAGTAACATCTACAGGTGCAGCTTTGATTTTGAACAGAATTCCAAATAATTTGCTGTTCTACCCACCAGATTATAGAAAATGTGAAATGTTTCTGCCATCAAAAAAAAAAAAGAAATAATCACCTTTGGGTTTTACGGTAAATTCTCAGTCACCTACCACACTGCTTCTTCCTGATGGGCACTTCTCTGACCCTTTTCTCTACATTCAAACTCTTGGCTCTGTGACTCCCACCAGCCACCAGCCACCAGCCACCAGCCACCACTGGCCTAGGTCTTGGCTTTCCTTGTATTCAAAGTTCAGCTTTTTTCTGATAAACTTGTACTGATGAGGCTGTATCTTTTGTGGTCCTCCTTGTTTCTTGAGGGTAGAAATCCCAGCCCTAGCTTTTACTCCAACAATACCCCTAACTATGTCCTGGAGAATGGTATACCTGGAGGGTAGGATCTTCAAAACAACTGGCCTTTGAGTAAAGTGGCAAAACAATATTTGGGCTGATTCATACCAAAGAGTGCCATCTATTGAAAGATCACTTAGCTCTCTAGTAAGTTATTCAGCAGTGTGTGTTATCATGAAATAAACTCAAAATAGCATTCTGGAAAATTGAGATGGAAGAAAGAGACATGAAATGTTAAAACAATTCTATATGTGGTAGCCAGGTGTGGAAGGCAAGGTCCACCCTGAACCACAGAGAAAAGGGTCGCTGAGATTGTTTTCCTTCCTGTGAGATTGTGTGAGAAGCTTCCCACAGAGAGTCACCTAAAATGAGGAAGTAGCTTTTTATTATTAAAGACAAATAGTTAATAATAATTGTTTGGAGGAGTAAAATGGTTTAAAGTGACAAAATGGACCAGAGTGCACTGGGGTTAAAATGGAAACGAGTTGTTACATGGAGGCAAGCAATCCTATTCCTGGACAGCAAGGTGAAGGAACATGAATTCATAATGCACAGCAGTCCAAGCAGATTGCTTAGAGAGCAACAACTGCATGCATTTTGCAGGGCATGTCTCTCACCCTGTTGCCACTTTTTTTAGTGCTCCATATGTTAGATTGCAACTACAGATTTAGCCCTTTTGCCCAAAGGCATCTGAACCTGTGAAAAGCCTAGCTGGGGCACTGTCTATTGTTCATTGACAACTTGTCAATTTACTTCCAGGCAAAATAACTCATAAACATGATAAGTAAGGCAGATAAAACAAGAATTCTTTCACACTTTGCAACTTTACTGCAAAAATGGCTTATTTTCCATAAATGTGTGAAATCTCCCCTCTGAATTGTGACTGTGCATTGAACTTTAAAACTGTTTAGAGAAAGCACAAGCATTTCACAATTCCTGTCTGTAATAAGATGAATGTTAAATATTAAACATGCATTAAAAGTGATAAAATAAAAGATTTTCAAAGGTTCACTGGCATCACCATATTTTTCTTTGATTCCCTGAGTTAATAAAAGTTAAGTTTAACAATATTCTCCAAAAGACAAATGTTTAAACACTATCTTCTAAATTTGACATTTCATATATTTATACTTGCTATTATCTAAACCCTAATGTCAGTTAAGAAAAAAAGAAACAGATATAGTAAACCGTATCAGTATTAAATTCAAAAGCCAGTATGTGGTGTGTTAGCATATGTTTGTACTGTAATGAAGTGGCTTTTAAGTCTGATATTTATAAACATTCCATTTCTAATGTACTGTTTAAATATTGAAAGATAATTGTGAATTCTTTTAGGTAAAATATTTTAAGTAGATAATAATTTTGAAATATATTAGTCTCCAAGGCAGAGCAGTCTGTTTATGTGTAGTTATTTATAAAGTCATACTTTTTAATGAAGTCATGTTCCTTGGATTCAATTCCCTGGTAATGAATATGATTTTAAGCTTCTTGCTTACTGTAATATCATCACAGAGTTATACTCGGTGCCCTACTGATTTTCCCCAGGTGATCTTCCACAGCGTCAAACATCCTAATTTTGAATAGACTGAAAATGGAGGGGAAAACAGGTGGGATGGCTTCCAATGATACACGACCAGATTCTGCATCCCATTTGGGTCTTCCTATTGCGAACTTTGCCCCTGAGACACAGAGCACACTCCCAACATTTCCAGCTTGAGGGTTTGAGGGTCATAGTCACCTTTCCCCCCTCATTTTCCCATATTTCCTTCACTTACTGTAGAGTATTTATAAACAGGAACACATGTGCATCTGTTACATAACAAATGACTTCGGGGAAATAAGTGAGAGAACATGAGAAAAGAAATATAAAAGACTGGAAAAAAAAGGGGAGTGAAACAAATCTGTGATAATCAAGAATGGCTCAGAATAGGACCTGTGTTTTAGGAAGCAGTGTAGTTCAGTGGAAAGAGCCCTGCACTGGTGGACCAGAGACTTGAGTTCAAATAGTGTCATCAGCACTAACTAGATCTGACCCTCAGGAAGGTCGTCTTTATTCCTGACTTCAATTTGAGTCAGTTTTTCCCTCATGGCGGGAGAAGGCCTGTGCTGGCTGTGCTCCAGACCCCCTACCAGTTTTCCTCCTTTTGAATACAGAGAGTTCCTGTAAGGTTTTAAATAAAAAGAATCTTTCAGAAAAAAAAAAAAAAAAAGGTACTCAAAGCCAGATCTAAAATTATATTTATTATGTGAATAATGTACTCAGGTGATATAATAATAATTTAATTCATAAAACTTTTCTCCAAAAGAAACCATGCAGATTACAGAGGAATGCTGTGCTTGCTTTAAAACAGGAAATGAATATGTTAAGGACTCCATTACCTGAGTTTTGTGTGAACATGGAGAGTATACATACCTGTACTTCCAACACTTCATTTTAAACTCGATTCTTTTTTATTTTTTCCCCAGCAATCTTATCACATAAGCTGTGCGTTTCTAAGTATTATATACTTTAAAAAGTCTTAACAGGTCTCATAAATTAGAGATTGTATTTTTTCACATGGCCATACGATGTTCCAATTTCTACATCCTGGTATCTTGGGTTCTTCATAATGAATTTATCATCATAGCAATTGGCTGCATAGAAGCTGGTCCCCTTCCACCCCACTCCACATGCATTGTAGCTAACCATTACTCTGTTTGTGCAGTGTTCTTCTTCACTCGGCGTCAATGAACATGTATTTTCTCCCATGAAACTAAATCCTGTTTATGTGCCCAGTTCCCTAACCTGTCAAGGTCATTTTGAATTTTAACTTTTTTTTTTTTTTTCAATGCTGGTCATTCCACCTAACCTGCCATCTTTGGCATGTTAATGAGCACATCGTCCATGATATTACTAAAATTGTTGAGTTAGGAAACCCTGGAAAGAGAAAGAACAGTAACCTAGGAGTAAATTGTTCAGGACTGTTTGGAGACCTAGAGTATTTGTTGCAGAGCTTTCCCCAAAGCCAGATATTGTAAGAAGTGAGAAGAAAAGCAGTGAGTTAAAATTAAGGGAAGGCAAATAATAGAGGCACCTCAAGGGTCAGCCATGCAAGAGAGGGAACAAAAAGGAAACAGAAAAGGAGGAAAAATAACAAAAGACTACATTGCACACCTTTAATATATACAATTTTTATTTGTCAATTATATCTCAATTAAGCTGGGAGAAAAAAGAGGGAAAGATAAAGATATAAACCAGCCGTATTTTGACGACATGAAGATACAGAATCTGATATTGAATATGCGAGTTTAGAATGTATTTATTTAATTTGAAGCATGTTGTTTCATTCAAAAACACAGCAAAGGGGCTGCTTAGTGCTGGACGTCAATTAATATTCTTACAAAGGACTGGCAGGAAGCCACGGTGGACGTCTAGTCAGAGACAGTGTGTCATACTACTGTTGACTGTAAAATTAATTACCATTTCTAAATAATAACTGTGATGCATATTCTTCCAGGCATACTATACTGCCCTCCTGGCATTAAAGGTTATAAATAATTATGTTTTTTTTAAAAATACACCCTTTAGAGAAATCACAAGCAAAAATATCAACAAGCCTAATAATAATGATCAAAAGAACACCTGTGTATGGTGGGACAAGTCGACATTGTGAAGACAGGACTGAATATTAAGAAGTGTCACCTACCTAAAGTAAGTGTTAGACATTTGCATGATGGCATCAGCTGCTGATCTAATGCATCTGGAGCGGCCCTGTCACTAAAGCATAGCTAACCAAGGCAGAGACACAGACAAAGCTGCTTCATCATTAATGTCAGTAAAAGGATCTGGAGGAAAAATAGAGAGTCTCTGGAGACCTTGTCTGGACTTCTTGGAGCCTGGACAACAGTCCTTTCCAACAACAGTCTTTTCCACCCCAATAGGAGCTGCAACAAAGGAAAAAAGGAAGGCATTGACTTGAGTTGTCATTAAGTTCAAAGAGGTGAGAACTGTAGCCCGTGATGAAACTTTATAGTCAGAGTTATTAATGGGGAGTTCTTTTTATGGCTTTCTGAAAATATCACATTTCTTAACAGTGCCAAATTATCCTGGGTTATTGTTTGGCATATGTTGACCAGTCAGTTTTAAGCTCCTAAAATTAAAAAATCTTTTCTATCTCTATGAGAGAGAATAGAAGAGTAGAAAAAAATTTCTTCCTCAGGGTTGTAGCATATAGATTTAAAACAGCACTATCAATCTAGGGATATGCAGCTCTCGCTCTCAGTTGGGTACAGACTGGTTCAAGGATCATATTCAATGAGAAGTTATTAATATTTCAGAGGCAACCTAAAAGGACACATCAAATGATGTTCTGCAGGGTCTGTCTAGGGTGGTAATATTTAACGTTTTATAAGTGACTTGGATGATAAAATAATGGAACAAGATCATAAAGTTTCATGGAAGACTCTAAGTTGGGAGAGGTAACAAGAACCTTGGAAGATCTACTTATAATTCAAGATGACCTTGAAAAGTCAGTGGAGGAGCCATTAATGATCAGGTTTACATGGATTAGATAGCCTAACAAATGAGGTTTGAACAATGGGCAAAAATGAGAGAAAAGGGGCATGGGAAGACAAATGTGAAATGTACTAAATACAACTAATCTGGTAAATACAAGTTCTGCTGGAAAGAATCACACATGATACTAGCAAATGTAAATGACATCATACATAGGATTATGAAGTAGTTTGATGCTCTATGGTTTAATTTAAGAACAATATAAACAGATAAGAGACTGTCCAATAAAGGCAAAAATTAAAGAGCTATAAGGGGAAAAGTGAATGCCTTATGGTTTCTGAGCATTGGAAATTGAGACCAAAGGGTGACCTGTTTATAGTTCATTGCCAATAACTCTTGCTTTGTCTAAATGACTCAGGCTTATTGTTTACTTTGGGTAGAGTTCATGATTCTCCCTAATTGCTTTCCTTCTGATCATCCTTCTAGTTTCATTTTATTCAGAACTTATGCATAGAGTTTATGCCACTTAAAGTACACTTGTTTACATGTGATTTTGTTATTGAATGACCTATAGTTGTTCAAATGATTCAACAAGTTAATGGCTGGCTGCTGTCCGGGAGATGTTTGATTGCTCAGTGCAGAAAGTAACCTTTGGGCCATAATTGAGGCTCACTCTGAGATACTTTGGAGGAGTAATATTCAACTTATGCCTTCTGTTTTCACTGAAACACTGGTTTGCATATATTATTCTTTTGGATGTGCAGAAAAGTGTGTAAGGAAAAAAAGAACAAGACCTTGTGCCTAGATAACAGAGACAGGCATGCATTGAATAGTGTGCTTTGGAGGGGAATAAACATCTCCAAGTTTCAAGTAGCAGATTGAGAGCAGTAGCAAAAGAGTCATAAAAACCCAGATGTTGAAGACTGTTTAAAGTGTGAACTTAAAACAATCGCAGAAAGACTTGAGATTTTCTTTATTGCTTTTTAATTCCCAATAAAGGAAAATAATCCACTTTGTATAGGCCTTTATAACAATGGTTCTCAATAATTGGCTACACATTGGACTTGCCTTAGCTACTTTTTAAAATGCTGCCTGCCTGTGTCCCAAATCCCAGAGATTATGACATAAGGAGTCTTGGGTGATACCTGGAAATGGGAATTTTAAAAGTTCCCCAGCTGATTCTAATGCATAGCCAGGCTTATAAACCACTGAGCTACACCATGTCTCACACCATGTGGCCAGGGGCCAGTGACAGAAGATTTTTGGTGGCAACACTTCAGTACTTCTTAAAATGCTCCTGTCCTCTCTGTGTGCTGCTAGCCGTCTTCCTCTTGACTTCAGACCATCTTAGATTTGTTTGCATGTTTGCTGCCCTACTCTCACCTGGGTGTAACAGTTAGCTTTGCTTTTCCTGATTTTCAATGTAGGCATTTCCTCTCATTTTATTCAGTTCTAACATTGGCATTGGCCTGCCTCACCTGCACCCTAGCTTGGCTTATCCTTGGAGAGTGAGACAAGAGTATCAATATTCCAACACAAGACAGCATGGAATAACGTGGATTGTAAAGCCACTCAGTCATATATGTGGGCATATTTACAACTATCAGTGAGTGGAATGAAACAGGATTATGAAATGAGGAAAGTCTTTGGACAAAACCACCATGGAGATGCATCCCTTAATTATATGTGGCTAAGATTTTTACTTACTTAATGCCAAAACAATAATCTATATTATTTGTGGTTTTCTTACTTACATATCTCTGCTTAGCTAAGTAAAGAATGTTTATTTCATCATATTTTATTGGTCATCCTTAACCAACCTATTTAAAAAATCATTTAAAAATAAAATCCCAGGATAAATAGCCTTTCACATTTCATTATTATTATGGTCATGTGGACTCAAATGATAATTTAGATCAAAATTCCGGAGTCTGGAGTTGCAGGCCAGGATGAAGCATCCATTAAACAATAGTGTCTCATCAAGGTTTGTGCCTTCTTGGTTGTACCATGTGGCATAATTGCATTTTTGTTAATGCATTTTAACAGAAAAAATTAATAATAGTCTCGTATCACACCAGCAAGATTGTGGCTTCTTTCGTTCAAATGTCAAGTCAGCTAATACTTTTTTGATAGCATCAATAATGCTTCATTCAATGCAATCTACATAATAACTATCCAGTAAAACCTTAACATTTAAAAGTACCTTAAAATTTGAGTTTCTCCTAAATTATTTCCATTCTACTCTCTCATCCTTTTTTCAATCTCTACTCCTTTTCTCCTTCCATGCTACTGTCACCTATTGGCTTGTATGTTTATACTCTTTCCACTTCAAAGGGAGAAGTTTGACTGATATCCTTAACATTTCAAATAATAACCTCTGGAGACAGAGGTTCAGCTTCTTATCTTCTTGAGTGAACTGTGGTAGTTCAGTAAAATTATCTCCTTTATCTCCCTTTAGGATCAATGTTCTAGATTGTTGGCTGCCTGCTTATCTTGCCCCAATTCATAGTCAGGGAGGATTCATTATGTAGTAGGTAAGGTCAGCCAGTTTATCTGGCACAAAATCTGGGATCCAAGCCTTTTCAACTAGTAACATAGCTAAGTGGGAATTACTCTGTTTTAATCTTTATATGCTATATGAGTTCTTACTCACAAGTTTTAGTCATTCATTAGAGTATTATCCTGACTGCAGTAGACTTTAACATCAGCATCAGAGTTGTTATCTGTGACCAATCCTGCAGAAAGAGTCCAGTTTCTTCAAAGGATTGACCATGCCAAAAAGTCTTAAAGTTAAGTATGAATAACATCTTTTGTTATCTCTTTGGCTAGTCCAGGGCAAAGGCAGCAAATTTCCTTTATGAGTTTTCTCTTGTAATTTCTGTGGCTTTTCTTTTTTTATTTTGGTTTAGTTTTTCTCTTTTCTTTGTGCAATAAGCCACTGTCTTCTGTTGACCCACACTTTCAACCTAGAAGATAGGAGTCTAAAAAATTATTTCTGTTAAGAAGCTCAGTTTAGGATGTTATCATTCCACAGAAATGTGCATTTTAAAGGATGTACTTACAGCAGGCATTCTTAACACAAAATAAGGAAACTCTAAAAGAAAGAATGTGAGATACTGTGGTAAGTTCTTGTGCCCAGGGGCCACTGCTCAAGTAATACTGTCATTTTGTCCCTTCAGAAGGTGGAACCAGCCTAACAGAGTCTTGCTTGGGCTCTCTGTGGTTCAGAGGATTCCTAGGCTGAGCAAGAGTATGTAGGTGTAGAATTATTATATTGCTCCTGGTTTCTGCTGCAGCTTTGGAACTCCCTGGGGGTGTTTTACACCTATTAATAAAAAGATAGGACAAGATTGAATAATGGTTTCTGTTTCCATAAAAAGGAAATAAGGCTCAATGGACCCTGTTCCCAAAATGCTTTCATAAATAACAAGAAATTAAGGCTCACCACTAATTTTCTAGTCTTTCCTTTTTTTTTAAGACTAGAATCATATTTTCCGGTTTAATTCAAATCTCTGAAAGCAAAATAATTTGTGCTGTTCAGGCTTATGAATGATGAGGTTGTTTCTTTTAGGAGTAAACTCAGGTGAAAATTTCATAGGGATGTTATTTTTATTGCACAAGTGGTTAAAAGACCTACTTCATATGGTGCGCATTGAAATGTAGTGTAAATGCACAGGTGATGGTAAATTGGAATGGTAGCACTTGATAGTTATGTAATTAAGTCAGAATTCCCAAATTTCAAAGGGCATGGGGCTCAAAATAACAATGACTATAAAGTAAAAATACTATGTATTACTTGTCTGTTGCGGTATAATAACATCACTACAAACTTAGCAGTTAACACAACACACTTTTAGTCTCACAGTTTCTGTAGGTTAGGGAGTCTTTTCTCAAAATAGACATTATAATCTATGTAATTTAGCCATACATACATGATCATGTACATCTTGGCTATAAAAAACAAAAGTCAGATAGAATGAACTCAGCAGCAAGGTGAATAGAGTTATATATGTAAATTACTGTGCACAAAAAGTTCTCAATAACTGTACTTAATCAGATAAAAGTCTTGTTGCAGATGCATTTTTAAGCTAAATTCTTAAAAAATCAGCTGAGGCATATGTGGCCTTATGGAACAAATGGATAAAGAATGGATTATTAAATCAGTGGGTACGAAAACTTTTCCTGAGAAACTCCCAAGGTGCTCGTTAAACTATATATTTCTAGGAACTATTCTTGGATATTATGATCACGTAGTTATGATTGGAGTTGGTGATTATGCTCAAACAACTTTGGAAAAAAACTGGTTTAAGTAAAGTGTTAGAAACTTTCTGTGAAGTAAATGGGTAAATTAGAGTATAACCATGATTGTACATGAATTATTAAGTATCAGTAATGTTGACTTGTGGGTATCATTTGAAATCCAAAACAAGTCTATATGGCAGAATGTGAGGTGAGTGGTGTATAATCCTGTTCCTTATCAGTTGGTAGGAAAGTGACAGGAAGAATGGTGGGAATGGGTGATCTCCTAAAGGAGGATATAATTAAGTTATAAAAAAAAATATCAGTTTGGGGCAAAAGATTTAGCAGAGGAAATACAGAGAAGAAAAACTGAGGGTTTTATACATAGAAAAATGGATACAGATATCTTTATATATCTAATAGAGGAAATGAGGCATGGATATGATGAGATTAGATATCAGGGAAGAGGGTATCAGAATATTGGTACATGTGACAGGAGAGGCAAACTGAGGGATAGAAATGAACCAGTGCGTCCCAAATGGGGAACTGCAGGTTGGTTTGTTTTGAATTTCAGGAATATTCTATCTGAAGACGAAATCAATCATAGACTGAACATAGATGATTGTAAAGGATACAGCTTGATGCTGGCCAAGAGTGGCTGTTTCATTCACTTAAAATGTTGAACAATGAAGTCAAACAAAAACAGTCCAGAAAAGTCCAGACATCTTTACATTCAAGACCACATTGGACACAATAATATTTTATTATAGTCCTATTGTCTTTAAAGATATACTTGATATACTTTCCCTGTTACATTTGAAAATAAGAAAAGTATATCCTCATTCTTCCAGACGTTTCTTTCTTTTTCTTTCTTTCCCTTTCTTTCTCCCTCCCTCTCCCTCCCTCCCTCCCTCTCTCTCTCTCTCTTCCTTTCTCTTTCTTTCTTTCTTTCTTTCTTTCTTTCTTTCTTTCTTTCTTTCTTTCTTTCTTTTGTATACTGTACATGGCAGGTTAAAAGGGCTGAGCTGTGTTGATTAACTATCCAAATGTTTAATCAATACAGCAATAGCAAGATGTATTCTGGCTGTGAAAGACCTTGGAAAGGTCCCACTTTCCTTATTTTCCACCCCCAAGTGGGACATCAATGAACTATTACATGGTCCCTGCATATCAATGCAGTAGGGCTTAGACAAATACAATGTTAATGGATAATTGTGGGTCACCTTGTCAAAATATGTTAAATGCCCCTTGAGTACGTTTTTTTCCCCCTATTAAAAATGACAGTAAACTGTGACCTTGTTGATATCATACATGCTTTCAGGAAGCAAATATTATTATTCAATCTGTAACCAGTTCATTGATTTATGTGTCAAAAAATTCATTAGGACTAAATTATAAAGCACACTTTCTGTGTTGATACAACCCATGGTGATTGTGTGACAAAGTGCTAAACAGTCTTTGGTTTAGGCAAAATAGTTTTAAGAACATTCATTCAGAAAACATATATAGAGGCAGCTTCTAAGAGAATGATTCATAAGTGAGGCCTGTGTCCCTGGACGTCTGGGATGTCGACATAGCACAGAGTCAGGGGAAGTTCACTAGGTGACCAGGGTCCTGGGACTCTGGCCAAGAATATGCCATCTGTCAGCATGGTGGTACGTGCCGGAAGCCTGAGCCTTGGACCTCTGCCCCCGACTAGGTCTCTTCACAATGCCACGAACACCCACCCAGATCCTCCACTGTTTCTGGTGCTGTTGGAGGACAGAGGCTTGCTTGTCATCTGGTGCCATGAGTCACAAGGAGACGAATTGTGGCACTTGGTGCTTCTAGATTCCAAGTGAGCTTCGGCAGCATGACACACATAATGGAATGGGTTAGATTGGCAGTCATGTTTGAAGTTTTCTTTTTTCTTTTCTGAAAAACATTTCTTAAGAGGCTGGTAAAAGGAAGATTCGATGGCCAAGAATGTAGATTATGCAGGGAATGTCAGAATTTATTTGTCATTTTATCGTTTGTTACTACTAAGCCTAAGATAATGCTAAGTTGAAACTGAGATAAAAATGACATAATTGGCCACATTTTTTTCTTCACTACAAAACTCATTTTTTTCCCTCTGAGAGAGAATGCAAAAATATTTAAAACTATAGGTTATATGCTACAAGATGCATGAATATAGAAAGCATTATGCTACTTTAATGGGTCATGGAAAGAAAATATGTTGTACAAATGTAACACACACATGCAGAATGTGTAATAAAGGATAGTGTCATCTTTAAAAATGAAAGGAAACAGCATAAATAACTAAAATGAGAACCCTCTTAACATGTCAGTGATTTTATTAGACAAATAGCTTCACTTTATATACACTTCTTCAATTTACCTCTGGTCACCCGAGTATAAAGAAACAATTTTACACATTATAATGAAATAGAATAAATGTCTCAATTTAAAAATTCACTATGTGGTGGGCATTTATTCTATCAGAGCACCAAGGTAAGGTACACCACTCTTTGGTACATGTGATTTGTTGGTACAGATACATAAGAACACACACATGCAGTTCTGAGAGTGTAAGAATTACATGACATTCCCTTTGAGGACCTATTCAATTTCATTGCAATATTCCACTCTCCAAATGTTTCTGGTTGCTTGTCTGAATCCTTTCAGAGATAGAAATGAACACATAAAGAAGACCCATTCTTATGAGCATAAACTAAGCAATGACTGCCAGATTATTCTTCCCTAAGTATCATAGACAAGTGGATATTTAGAGTTGGAAGAGACCCTAGAAACCATCAAATTGAAATTCCTTCCCTTCTAGATAAGAACAATGAGGCGCACAGATGTTAAGAGACTTACCCAAGGCCACACAGCACAGTAATTGCAGAACCAACAGATGAAAACTCACATTTTTTCTGAGTCCACTATATTATGCTGCCTTCTTCAAAGATAACCTCCCCCCATCTAAATCATATCATGTTCTATGGAATGGAAGATTATGGTTGCTGCCACCATTGAGCATTGTTTCCTGCTTTAATTTTTGCTTTTGCTATGTTAGTTAACATCTGTTGATGAAATGCTATCTATCAGGCATTATTTGAAGGGTTCTATATGTATAATAATTTATTTAATCTTCAAACGAGGCTATTATTCATTTTTTATAGATGGGGAACTCTCACCTTCCTCTTCTTCCACCCCCTCCTTCTTCCTCCTCCTCCTCTTTTCTTTTCTTTTTTTTTTTTTTTTTTTCCATAGATGGGATAACCAAGGCTAAGATATTCCACAAATTGCCCAATGTCACAAGCTGGTAAGTGGTGGCCCTGGGATTCTAAACCCAAGGCACCTGGCTTTAGAGACTATTCTTTTCTTCACGAAGTAGATGGAGTTTCTTTTTCTCCAATAGATGGAGTTTTTCTTGTAGCTGGTACTGTTCCTGCTCAGCACAATTAGTCAAAAGCAGCAGAAGGGAAGAGAAAACATCAATAGCAGCAGCTAGTTCTTCATCACTGTGTCCCCTGGGTGTAGCTCTGTTGCATCCATTCCCTTTTTCAGAAGATCCCTGGCCCATACTTCCCTAATTGCTACTAAAATTTACCTTTTGATGCAAGATGTGTAGTATATTAATTGTTCCACCACCCCCTCCCAAACTCGCTTGCCTTTTCAACAGATAATAATGTAGCTGATCATACTTAAATCTGTTACTTTTATGGAGCCAGTGTTAAGCATTCCAAATTAGTGTTAATAATGTAGAAGCATCTTTTCAATTTCTCTAATTTTAATTCTTGCAGAAAAATATCTTCCTTAAGTAAGTTGATATGCTTAAATATAAGAACATTTTCTGCCCAATTATATCATTTAAAGTTTTATTAGGAAGAATATCTTACTGACAATTGTTATATTCTATAAGTTGGGTTGTGATTAAAATGATTAAATTGAGATACCTGAGAAACTAGGTCTCCTATTGGCAAAACTGCTCAGAGTAATGGTATGAGAGTAGATTCCTGAATGGAAAAAATGAAGCAATTTTTTAGAGGTGATTTAGTGTTCTTTACACTATATTTTAAAATAAATGAGATGTGATAAATGTTATCCCTGATAAAATTATCAGTCTTTGTGGCTTTTTATGATATTTCAACTATTTCATTTAATTTTTTCCTGGAATTTCTATGTGGAATTTCTGTTTTCCTTTTGGTGATTCCTTTTTCTTTTCTCATCTTCATGTGCTCAAGGAATCATAATGAAATCTCCCAGAAATTTAAATTTTCCATAATTTCCATGTTAAATAATTCAGCTACTCAGTTATTTGAGACTTGTATGGTGCTTTTTATTGACAGAGTACTCAATAATTATATCACTAAAATAAAGTAATTCTTACTAATTTCATTACTTTTAAATATCAGTCAAATAATAGGAGTAAACTTTATAATATATTAAAATTTAAATTGTTTACATTCATCAGAATTAGACAAAAAAGCTGCATGACTCAAGTTGTATAATATTCAGTATTGGTTTACTGAACAAGTTAATCACAAGCATAGTTATTGATATATCAATATATATACTATATTGATATATGTGATTATCATTCTCTACTTTCTCTTTGTAGAGGGTTTATATTAAAGAAAACTGAGCATCTGTTTAGTATATATTTCCAGATTTGACTTCAGTTTAAAGAAAATAGATTTGCAAATTCACTACTTTTGAAATATATATTAAAAAAAAAAACACGACGACAACATGTCATGGATTCCTGCTTCAGCATAGATTTGAGCTGTCTTCTTGCAATCACCTAAGATATGGAAAGCAAATGTACTGCTAGGCAGATAAGAGAATTTTTACTTATTAAACAACAACAACAAAAACCATGAAAACCTTTGCTGCTGTTCTGTTTAATTATTAATATATTTAACACACAGATGCATGTGACTTTCTAGATGAAAATATTACCACTGATGTGGACCTACATTGAATTGGCTTTATAAATTTGCATGGGTGATTTCATGTATACTACTGACTTGCTCAGGTATGTTTTATATGAAAAGAGTCACAGAACTATTTGTAAAATAGTCTCACAATTCTTCATTTTTCTCTTTCCCAACTTTCTTTCTCAACAAGAAAATTATTTGTGATGTTCTGCTTTCACCTTAAAGAAAACTTTCAGTGGAAAAAGCACAAGGAAGTAAGGCTTTCAAATTACATTCCATTTATTTTCAAGAGAGCCAAATGCTTCTACAGCCTTAGTTTTCCTTTGTCCTCTTAATAAACCTCAAGATGAGAGGGAAATCACTTCTTAGTGTTTTACGACTGGGAGAATAGAGTAACAAGAAAACAAGTGATCACCAGCAGATACTGCCCAGAAAACATGGCTCTCAGCTTTTGGTGTCTGTGCTCCATCAGGCAAATTTTGCCCTTCCCCAGGAAAGACCTGAGTGGTGGAGTACCTAATATTGTCGTTGTTACTATGGGTTAGAGAAGAATATATGATCCACCTTTTCATCATGTACTGAACTTTCATCATAAGTAAAGCATGTGGATTGTTCTAGATTTAGCCAGCAAGGGATTAATGTTATAAATTATTCTTGCTTTCTGTATACCTCTATTAGAATTAGCAAGAGCTCTACGAGAAGATGGGTAAGTGTTGCACTTAGGAGAGGTGAGGCATCTTAGTTAAAATCTTTGTTTGATCTCCATCTAAGTTCCCAGATGCCATGGAAATTCCTCTTTTACTTTTCTTGACTCTTTCCTTTTTCATCTTCAAAATGGTAGAGGGAGTAAAACTCTCCAGCTTGCTTCTGTCCCACAGGCATTCAGTGTAATGTACATAACCTGCAGTAATATTTCTTAAAAGTTGTATCGGTTTTGCTAACCTGAATTCTTCTGCGTTCTCCTTCATCCTACATGTGTAACTATACGTTATCAGTCCCCAGAATGAAAGATAATATCGAGTTGCTCTGTGAGGTGAGACATTGTTTTCCTCAGAAAAATAATTTGGGCTAGAGCTGTAGAGGATAAATGTTGTGCTTTTAACATGGAAAAAAGATCATGGGTTATGATTTCCTGTGCAAAGACCATTTTTTTCAGCGATATATCATACCTCTTTTCTCCTGCGCGTACCTTCCTTCGTTATATGTTAGGAGGTGCATAACTCCAAAAGAGATGGAGTTAGATGAAAAAGAGCTATTCTGAACTCCACTGATTAAAATAAATGTGCTCATAAAAAAGGCAGGAGAGTAAATTACTACATCCCCAGAACAGCAGTAACTTATACACCAACAAGTTATTTTCAAGTTTGCCAGAGGAAATAATCTGCTATCAACAAGGGGTAATTGCCTGAGCAAACTCATCTTTACATCTCACACACGCTGTCACCTTGTATAAAGAAGGAGGAATGAACTACATATCAATTCAGAAAAGATTTTCTGAAATATTTTTCTAAAGATTTCTTCCTTCTCCTAGGCAACTAAAAAGAGAGAACATGAATACAGTTCAGAACACATCTAATCTCTGCTCCTGCCTTATCATCGAATAGCATTGGAACACACCACAGATTCCATACCTCAGAGCCTACGGGCAAGATGAGAAAGGATCCATTTAGATTGGAATAGAAATTCCAATTGGAGATTTACCTAAGACCGCCACAGGTGAAACAGGTTAGCTGAGAAACCCTCCAGGAATAAATGTTGCTAACATTAGGAAGAAATATCAACGTGATGTAATGTTCAGTTTTACCCAGAACAACAAAAGCAGAAAAACAGAGGCAGGAGAAAGGAGGGAGAGGATGGTTAGTAGGAAAACGAGAAAGGAGGTGTCCTTTTGAGAATAATATTTAGGGTTTGCAAAGGACAAAGGAAGATCTTGATGTACAATTCATGTACTTCACTGCTGCCTTCAGTACATTCTATTGAACTTGGTATTTGAAATTTTAATATCTGAGATATTTTAACACTGTGCATGTGTGTTAAAATTGCTAAGGATTCAGCAAGTCATTGGGGTAATAGGATGTGTGAGCGTGTGTGAATTGGTAAGAAACCAAAGACAACTGGCCCACAGCTTTTTATTTTTTGCCCCAAAGTTCTCATTTTGTTGAAAAGATACTTGGAAAGTCATGGACTGAAGGTCTCTTACCTAACGTGATTTCTACTCACTTGAGAAAAATTATTTGAATGTGGGACTTGAATATATGTATACATCTGCATGTGCTCCATGACTAGATTTTGGCTGACTAAAGGCCAGGTCACATGACACACTATTATAAAGATTTACATTGCATTTTTAAGGAAAACATCAGTGTTCTCTTTAAATGACCAGATGTATATTGGAGAAAACAAAGTATTACGATGCTTAGTATTCCTATAATATTTGCATAATATTTTTTGGTAAATACAAGGATGTTTTAATTTTTTTTCCTCACAAGAGAGAACTTGCAGTCCATATACACTTCTTGATAATGTTTTATGGGGTTGTTTTCCAGGACAGGTGGTATGACCATTAGTAAATGACATTTAAAGAATCAATGCAGATAGACATTTTAATTTTTTGATATTTGTTTAAAAACACATGACTCTTTTTTTCTTTTTTTGTATATTAAAAAATAGAGCACTTGACATTTTGGCCACCCAGTCCTTGCAATCTTCTCTTGCCTTCCTGGACATTGCTATCTTATTCTATTTTCTGGTCCTATGACTGTTTCTCCTCTATTTTAGTCATGGTTTTCTCTTCTTTGCCCCATCCTGCATGTTGACATGTCCCCTGGCCTCCCTCTAAAACCCTAGCTCTACTTTCCCTCCATTAGTGATTTTTGTCTGCTCCCACAGCTTCAGTGATCCCTTCCACAAGATGGCTTCCAGTCTTTTACTGTCAGTGGCAACAGCTCTCCTGTGAGCCCCATACTCATAGCTCCTGTTGCTTGTTAGATTTTTCTCTTGGAGATCATTAATGAAACCAAAACCAACATCTTATTTCCTAAATGAATCCTATATCCCAGCAAAACTAGACAATCCATGGCTTCCTCCCGCATATTTTTATCTGCTCTTGAATCTTTGTGCTTTATTCAACCTTTGCCTAAAATTCCACCATATTTTGACTTATTGAAATACTACTACTCTTTAAGGTCCAACCCAGTATTCACCTTGGAGACTCTTCTCTGCAACTTAGTTATTGTGGGACTTTGGCAAAATACTTAAACTATTTGAGCTTTTGTCTCTTGGCTAGTAAAGCAGAAATAATAATTCCTATTGTTAGTAAATGTAAACATAGTGCTATGGTCTGAATGTTTCTGTCTCCCCACCTCCCGCCAATTTCATACATTGAAAACCTAATTCCCAAGATGATGGTATTAGGAGTAGGGCCTTTGGCAGAGCCCTGATACATGGGATTACTGCTCCTATCAAAGAGGTTCCAGAGAGCTAGCCATGTGAGGATACAAGGAGAAGTCTGCGATTAGGAAGAGGGCCGACACCCAACCATGCTGGCACCTTCATCTCAGACTTTCAACCTCCAGAACTGTGAGAAATAAATTTATCGTTTATGAGCCTTCCAGTCTATAGTATTTGGCTTAGAGTAGCCCAAATGGACTAAGGCACATAGGATATAATTATTACAGTGACTGACTGAGATGATCAAAATGTAATACCTTGACAAACAACTATAAGGAAAAGCAAATTTTGTGGGTCTCAGGCAAATTCCTGTTACAGTGGAACTTAACCAAGGTGAGATATGTCTATATGGGCCACTGATTATTAGTTTTCTTTCTTAATTCTCATTACACTTTTAACTTTTATTTGATACTTGCAATATACAATTTTGTTTGACAGAGTAGGGAGGAATAGTAGTTCAGAGTATGGACTTGGGGACCAGACTGCTTGGGTTCAATTTTGGCTCTATCATTAATAGTTTTACGGTTTTTGGACAAGACGCTTTAACCAATTTGTGGCTCCTTCATAAATTTTAATGTTGTGGTGAGGGTTAAATGCATTAATGAAGGTAAAGTGCATAACGTATAGTTCTTAGTAAGCATTAGATATTTCTACTATAATAGTTATTTGTGGACTTGTAATATTTTCTTCACTAGATTGTATGTTCCTTAAAAGAATGATATCGAGAATGATTTATACATTGTTGCACCACCCAAAAATCTAGTGCAATGTCTAGCAGAGTGACTTTCACATAGTTGCTGCTTAATAAGCACTTGTTGAATCAAAATTAAGTTGTGCACTTTAAATTATTAGCTAAAATTTTAGTATTTCCATACAATGACTTCAGACAGAATATAGTAAGAAAACTTTTGTAGACCTTACTTGAGCTTCCCCTTAAGTAGTTTAACCTAGCCAGTTTTAGAAATTTTTTCTATCAATTCCAAATTTGACAATTCAATCATGACAATCCAATCTTCTAGAGCAAGGACTTTTTTTTTAAGTGTTTATAAAAAAAATAATGTTTTAGCACATTAAAGTAGTAGGATTCATTGCTTTGAAAAGTTTTGTGTTTTTATTTTTACCCCCTTAGTGAGTAGAGAAAGTAGGAAGGTTTTTATCTGAAATAGGATACTAGATAGATGGTCCCGTTTTAAAATTTTCAGGAATATGACTTTGGTGTGAGATCTCCCCGAATTTTGACTGTTCATTGTGTGTTCTTACATAGAACTTTGGTTTCATTTATTAAGGCCTCAAGATCTCAGCTTTGTCATCTAAACTGCTTTTGCCATTAAATGAGGGATCCCTTGAGCAGGAGTTCCGCCTACTCAAACTCACTTCAAGGATATGAGGAGCCCCCCTAAGATAGCCCAATAAACAGAATAAATAAAATTATGACAAAAATGCAGGAAGAAAAGACTATCTGGTATTTCTGGCAGCCAGGCACTTGCCCTTGTTCTGGCCTTGGGTCTTTAACTTTCATGAATTTTTTTTTTTTCTTGCTTTCTTGTTTCTCTAGGTAAAGCCACTTAGACATTTTTGATGCAAATTGTTTTATTTCTTCCTACTCATTCCCAAGAAGAAGATCCTTGAAATCATCCTAAAGTTAAACTAATCAGGATCCCAGTCCTCATTAAATGATGTAAAGTAAACAAAATGTAGGAGAGAGTAGTAAAAACAGAGGCATTTCTGAAGGCCCAGGGCTGCTGCCATATTTAATATGTTATAAATGTTCTGAAAATACAGTAAACAATGAAATCAGGTAGGTTTAGAGATGATATTTAGCTCCTCGGTGTTCTGATAGACCAAACGGATGAGAATAAGCTACGTTGTAGTGTGCCTGACGAGTGGCAGATGAGATTGACTGGGGGCAAGTGTGAGGGGGAAAAAGAACCACAAATATCTTCCCGTGTATAGCTGAGCCTCTGGACTTTTGGAAAGGTCTGTTTATGGAAAATGAAATCTCTGTGATGGATCATTTCCTGAATACTTCAACTCAACATTGGAGTAAAAATTTAGAAACAAAATAGAAAATAATACTTTGGCTTTAAAAACATGTTGCTTCTACACTGATAAAATTGCATCAACTCTACTTAAGCATTTATTTTTGCACTTGACAAATGCTTTATTTATTGCTTATTGTCCCCCAAACTTTCTACATATCAATAAAAAAATATTTTATTATATTATACAACTATATAATATATAAATATTCTTATGTACAATTAAATATTATTAATTATATATTATACTTAATGTATAAATATAGTAATACTTACAAAAATTAAGTACTGCTATAATCACCATTTTACATATGAGGAAAAAGCAGCATGGAGAGGTTGAATAATGTATGAGATGAAAGATCCAGAAGAATCATGACTAATTGAGATGGTGGAGGAGTTTCCAAATATTTACAGATTGAAATATACAGTACTCCGTGTTAAAAGGGAAAACTTAGAAAAAATATGATGAAAGAATGACTAAAGAATGTGATGAAAATTAATGCTAGTGGTTTTCAAACTATCCTTATTAGGGTGCTAAGATTTCTTGGAGGCACCTAGGGAGCTGGGAAAGCCTAGAGTGAGGGTCACTGTTGCTTGTCTATCTATTTTACATATTGGGCTCTGCTCAGAAAGAAGAAACTCTGTTGTTAAAAGGTTAGAATGCCATTGGTACAGATCAGATTTCCCTGTGTGTATTCGACCATGCTCATTAACATTTTTCCAAAATGCTGCTGTTTGTGGTCATCCACTTTGTGACATAAGACTGGACAACTAGGCATGTTTAAGCATATGATGATGTATATTTACCAAATCTCATTTTTTTGTTGGTAACTAACAAGCTACAACTGTACCCCAAGATATCTAGATATTCCAGATAGTCCAAGAAATAATGTACGCTAAGTATAGAAATAGGTGTAAGTGGAGCTTCTATTTCTTAGATAAATGCATAGTCACGTTAGCTGACTGCTAAAGGGCGCTACTGTTAACGATAAAGCTGTCATTTATCATGTAATATTAATGTAAATAATAGTAGTGTTTCACTATTCAGAAAACAAAGATAAAGCTGGGTGATAGGCAATAGCCAGTGAGTAATCTTTCTCTCTATGTGAATATGCTCAAGACTTAAATAAAGATGAGCTCAAACAGTCTATTTGTGGATCTGTTCAGCTCCACATGTTTAAAAAATAAAGCAAAAACCAAGGATAAATGATAGAAACCTAGTGGAAAAAAAGGAATGCCGCTTCCCCCCATGCTACCCATTTTCAAATGTTTTCTCAGCTTCAGAATTTAAAAAAAATCATAATATGATAAGAAATCATAGTTCACAGTTGCTCCATTTGGTAATTAAGTCATTTAAAAATAAACACTTGAAATGAAGCTGAAGTAGGGGTTTTTCTCTCATAGGCAATAAGGCAGACTCACCAATACAGACAAGCATTTAATTGAAAACACTTTTAATTACTGTGGATTATCTATTTCTTTCTTTACAGACATACCTCCAGGAAAGGCAGCTGAACTAAAGTTTCATTTTATTTTTTGCTGAGGCAATCTATTCCTGACTTGCTCCCCAGTTAAGGAAAGATCCTCTGGATGTGCTAAAATGTTTTCCTAAATGTACTTTTACAATATAAACAAAATAGCATTCCCCCCCAAAACCAAATGCCTGTATTTACTTGAGAAAAAGCTGTGAAGAAGTTGATCATTTCTATGAATATCCAGTTGTTAAAATCCTATCTCATATAAATAGAATTGGATGAATTTATAATTTTCTATAATTTGTAGATTTCAGGTCATGTTTCATCTTAATCTTTGATTCTCCTTAGAAAAAATAATGTCTCTCTTTGAGTCAGAAAGGATGCTGGTAATTTGTATATGAGATGTATTTTGTTAAGATGTTTTTATGTTTGAAAACTATATCATCTTGGTATTATGCTGAGAAATGCAGGTCAAGATTTATTGACTTTTGTCTCTTGTTATATGTATTAATCATTCTTAAGATGGTAGAAACATGCTGTCTTGCTACCTATACACTGGGGAACAGTACTGCCTAGTTTAACCTAAATCCAGATCTAGATCTCAGAAAAATATAGAATGAGATTCTGTGTCTCATGCCTGCTGTGGTTACAGGAAAAAAAAAAACTTGATCAATTAATTCTGCACTAATTCCCTCAAGACTCTATCCCCTTGGGGGGGATAATATGAATACAGTTTTACTTATTTGAAATAGGTTGTACTAATGTTCCTGAAAATTGTCCCATTTCTTGGATCCATTTAAAAATTTCCTGTTGGCATAGCAACAGATGAAAAGATCTACCAGTTTTTACCACTTGCTTCATTCTTAAGAAAACAAAGTATGTATTTATTTTACATTTAATTACATCCTTTCTGTCCTCTTCTATCAGCCTATGCATGTGAGACTAACTTCCTTTCTCATTCTGCTAAGACATTCAACCCTATAGTATATGTTTATAATTCAAAACTATCATGCTAAAAGAGTTCTTTAAAAAAAAATAAAGTGTTTCACTGAGGTAGTTACTAGGTCATGTTCCTATTGTGAAATATTTATATGTAAATCACCAGACACTTTTAGTATCTGACCGGGAAAAAATATCTCATCAATTTTATTTACAATACTGGATTTGAAAGCTTTTATCAAAATATAACCCAAGTATTCTTTTTCCCTTCTCTGGTAAATGATGTTTATAAATTTGGGGGGCATAGTTAATGTTTGGGGAAGGTACCCAGAATAAAACACCTAAATAGCTTACTATATTTTTCTACGTTAATAAATCAGTATTTGAAAATATATGAACTCAGAAAGCATACCTTTCAGATCCCACCAGCACTGTCAGGGAAATACTAATCCCTGCCCATGAAGCCCATAGGATCTTTTTTAAATGGGGATCTTCAACCCTGACTGCACATTGGAAACATCTGTAGAACCTTTGAAATTGACCAGGTCTCCTCCCACCCCTCACCCCAGCCCTGTTTTAATTACACCAGAGTGGGTTTCAAACATGAATATATTTTAATGCCTCCCCAGATTATACTCATGGGCAGCCAGGGTTGAGAACTGGTAGTTTAGGACAAGAGAATCTGCATAAACTATTACAGATTCCTCCTCACTCTGCAAGCCACCACACATAGGATGGAGGGAGACTAAGGAAAGTTGGAAGATAAGGTCATTGAAGATAAGAAGGTCAAGAAACTAAGAGGTCAGAATGTTGAGCCTTTTATACTTCATATCAATATGATTTTAAAAACAGGAAGCCTAGAATTAAATAGAATCTAGACTTGGTCTTCAGTTTACAGTAAGGGAGTTAATACTTCCCTTGTTCGGATTAGTATTTATCTCTCTTCTTAAAGTCTATGACTGTATTCATCTCTCTGCATCTACATCATAATGTGTTGGCTCATTCACAATTGTGGGCAAGTCTCCAAAAATTATTAAAGTAAAATAAAATAAAATGAAACCAAATAATATTAATGTTGCTGAACCAGGTTCATTTGTCCAATGCTCAGCAAGCCAAATGCTGAGCCGTTGCAGAGGTTTGCAACAAGGAGAGGGTTTATTCACAAGTGAGGAGACGGGAACAGATTTCAAATCCACCCCCCCACACACACCTAGGCAAGGGGCTGAGGTATTTGTGGGATGAAGAATAAAGCAGCAGGACCACCTGAAGAGTGTGGAACATGAGGAGTATGGAGAAAGGTGATTGGAAATAAGAAAAAGGTGAGGTAATCGTCATTCTGCAGAGGCCTAAGTGAGCTACAGGCTTCTTCATGGGACTGGTGTTCAGAATGGCCATGATAGCACAGTCTGAAGGTGTAGTGTTCAGCCCTCTGACATCAAAAGGTCGCTGAGTGGACACTTGCCCATGCCCAGTTGGGGGGTTGGTGGTCCTATCCAGTCTTAACTGGATTGAGCTGGAAGTTCCAAGCTCCAAGTTCCTGGAAAACAACTCAGGCAAACATCTTGTTTAGGCTACATGCCTTGATTAATGAAGGCAGATTACAGGTGTAATGAATTTAACTGATGAAACCATGTTAATAAAACACGGTTTTATAAACAGAAGTTAAACCTGGTTTCTCCCAGCTTGAATTTGTACAGTTACATTTTAAAAAATGATACACAATCTTACATTTTTTTTTCTTAGGTATAATCTCATCATTCTTACTCTGTCATCCAAGCTCTATCGTTCAAAATATTCACTTCCTCTGCCTGTCTTTTGTGATATGTACGGTCTCCAAAATAGGAAGATGACTCTCCAGAAACCCAAAGGTTTGGATTGTTTTTCTGGACGTCATATCCAAATATATATGGATAACTTGCTTAATTCTTAACATTCATTTTATTTAGGAAAATAGGAGTTGTTATTCTGGGTCAAACTAATTTCAGGTAGCCAGGAAATAGCATCATGGACTGTCCTTCAGAACAGATATTGCAACACATTTGTTAAACTTCCCAAATTTCATTAGTATATAGCATGAACACATTTTAGGCCTGAGCTAAGGTTTTAATCTTCTCGAACCTTCTCAAAACTTGAGTATTTGTTGACTTAAAAATTTTAAACTGCATACAATTGTTACCTTGTTGACTCAAGTTAAAAAAGAAAGGGGACTAGATTTATCTTCTTCCTACTTACACTGCGGACTTCGGTACACCACCAGTACTCCTATGCCCTTCTCACCCCATTGTTTTGTAATGCACCTTATGAATTTGCCATTTATGAGGAAATAGCAAATTTTAAACCTGACACACATTGAGCACACCTTATTAAGCACTGCAGAATTAAGTTATTATAACTCCCAAAATAATGGCATCATAACTACTACTAAAAATAAAACTGTTGAGTGAGGTTTAAGTTTTTTTGTTGTTCTTTTTGTCCTTAGAGTATACCCCAGAAAGGATGTATAGAGTCCTTTATCCAAAAGACAATTAAAATGAGTCTCCTTTAGATGATTATATTGCCAATTTACTGCATGGTTAGGTTCACTTATTTCATTTTTTTCAGCTTTAGAGTTTGTTTTTTTCTCTTTGAATTATTTTTTCAATCAGTAAAATATTTACATGGTTTTAAAGTCAAAATTATATTTAAAGACATACTCAGAAATTCTCACTTGTATCTCTATTCCCTCCACTCTTTTTTCCCCCCTTAATATATAGATGTTTCTTTAAAAAAAAAAAAAGTATGTGTATATATGTATATACTTTTTTCTTACACACACATATATGTGTGTGTATATTTTTTCTTTCTTTGTATACAAAAGATAGCATACTGTATCGTACCTTGTTATGCCTTACTTTTTCATAAAATAATATATAATATATATATTAATAATAATAATAATATATCCTGAAGATCACTCAGTAGCAGTATACAGAGATCCTTCTCACTTTTTTATGACTGCATTTTGTGGATGTACCATAGTTAATTCAAACAGTCTCCTGCTGATGAACATTTGGGTTGTTTGCAGTCTTATGTTATTACACAATACTGCAATAATCAATAATGGTGTACAAATGTGGTTTTATACATGTTGGGAAATATCTTCAATGTAGATGCCTAGAGGTAAGACTGCCTAAGTCAAAAGGAAAATACCTCTGACACTTATGACTGGTAATTTTATTCTTGCATTCCTGTGATTACTCTATTTAGTAATGAATGAAATATAATTGTATTTTTCTGCTTTACCAAATTGTTTCCTAACATTTTATCTAGGAGTATTGAGAAAGATTTTTAAAGACTGAATTGTGTTTCCCCTCAAATTCATGGTTGAAGCCCTAACTCTCGATGTGACTATAGTTGGAGATAGGGATTTAAAGAGCTAATTAAGATTAAATGAGATCTTAAGGGTCCTAATCCGATCTGACTCGTGTCCTAATAAGAAGAGGAAGAGTCACCTGGGCTCTCTGTGCGCCCAGAGAGCAAAGGTCATGTGAGGACATAGTGAAAAAGTGGCCATCTGCAAGCAAAGGAGAGAGGGCTCAGGAGAAACCAAACCTGTCAACTCCTTGATCTTGGACTTCCAGCCTTAAGGGCTGTGAGAAAATAAATTTTTGTTGTTTAAGTCACCTGATCTGTGATATTTTGTTGTGGCAGCCTTAGCAAACTAATATAGTGTTTATAAATGAAGTTTGATTTTAGTTGCTTTTTTCTTGTGTAGTTTCTATCAGATTAGGTATAAATATTATACTCTTTTCATTTTAAAAAAAGTACGTATTATGTTTTTCTTGTTTCTATGCTCTGGAACAGTTTATGTGGGATTGGCATTATCTGATCTTTGAAGTCTGATGGATTTCCCCTGAGAAAGCATCTGGGGCTGGTTTGTTTTTATAGAATAGCTTTTAAAAAATTTTTTTTGTGGTACGCGGGCCTCTCACTGTTGTGGCTTCTTCCGTTGCTGTGCTCCGGACACACAGGCTCAGCGGCCATGGATCACGGGCCTATCCGCTCCACGGCACGTGGGATCTTCCTGGACCGGGGCACAAACCCGTGTCCCCTGCATCGGCAGGTGGACTCGCAACCACTGCGCCACCAGGGAAGCCCTAGAATAGCTTTTTAAAACCTTTATTTCTTCTTTCAAATTGGCCTCTCTCACTCGCTCTCTTTTTTAACATTAGTTTCCTTTGTTTTAAAATTTACTTGCATAAAGTTGTGCAAAATGACCTCTTACAATTTAAAAATATCCCCCTGTTTAAATGGTTATTTCTCCTTGTCATTTCTTCTTTAAGTTTATGTACTTTCTCATTTTTTTCCTGTTTAGATTAGCTACTGGTTGATGTATCTTATTAAAATTTTCAAATAACCAATTTTATTTATTATTTGTCTTATTTTTCTAATTCTAACTCATTAATTTTTACTTTTCTTTCAGTTAATTTTTCTTTTTCTACCTTTGAGCGAGAAGTTCTTTTTATTTATTTGTATTATTTCACTTCTATCAACATAAATATTGAAAGCAAAGAATTTTCCCATGAGCATTGCTCTAATTTTATCCCACAGATTGGATATTTGTGTAGTTTATATTAACATTATTTTAGAGATTCTGTGATATATGTTTACATTTTCTCTTTGCCCTCCAAGAGTTAATAGAGTTTTCTAAGTGGAAGGGTGTTTTGCTTCTGTTTTTATGATTTTGTTATTAATTTGGATTTTATTTCATTGTGATCAGAAAATTCTATTTATTTTATTTCTACTTAATATAATTTAAGCTTTCTTTAATGAAATTAAAGCTTTCTTTGTGGTCTAAAGATATCCGTGTTCCATACACACTAGAAAAGAGGGTATTGGATGAGGGGGAGGCATATGGAGGCTTACTAGGTTTCTCAGTTTTAATTGTTCCCTCTTTTGTTGCTCTAGTGGAGTGTGAGGGCTTCTATTTTTTAAGGAATACTCTTCTTACCTTTTACCTTAATTATTTTTTATTTCTGGTGTGTCTCCTGATTCTTTAGGCTGTTTTGCTTCAAAGGGACCTTCATCTGCATCTATTTCCTTCTTTCATTTACCTCTAGGGGACACTAACTGCTACATACATCCCTTCCCAGAGAGTTGCCTTCCCCCAAACTGCCACATCTAGTGTGCATACTTTTCGAGGGCCTTTCTTTTGACTTTCTAGGAACATTTGCTTGGGTCATCCAGGTCTCAGATCTCTCAGTATTTCCCACTCAGGATAGGACTATCTCTTTCTGTAGTGGAATCCTAGTTGATGTTATCTCTATTTTGCCACCATTGGGACCCCTAGCACTCTTTTCTTCTCTTCCTCATAGTCCCCACCTGACTGTCAAGAATGACGAGTTTGAGATTTACCCTACTTGGAAACTAATCTGACAGTTTTCTGGATGCTGGTAGAAGACACAAGACTCCTGGATCAGAGCTGAAGAACTGTTTATTACTCACAGCAATAGCAATAATTAGGGTATCAGTATTATTTTTGCTAGTTCTCTAAACCCCAGTTTCCATAGAGCAATGAAAAGAGGGCCATAGGATATCTGCACATAAATTTGGACGTGTTATAGGAGGGGAACTCGAAGTTTTGCAAACCCAAATCCCTATACTGGGCAGTAAGCATGCCATCCTGTGTTCCAGATGGTGATACTGTATTTATCTTTCAAGGCAAGCCTGACTTTTTTTTTTTCCAGAAAGAAACACTATCTCTATCTTCTATGGCTGTTTACTATAAAAACAACCTTGAAAAGATAGTCTGAAACAAAGTGCAATCAATGAGTTGCTCACAGAACACATAGAATCTTGAGACCTAATGTAGAATTGTCTCCCAACATTTGCTACCTTGGAGGATCCTCAGAGACTGCCTCTGCTAGGGTCAGGTTTTCCCACTTACATGTAAATTGAAGTTTTAGTCTTTTCTATTTGTTCTGCTGTTGGCATGGGATACAGATGATACTATGTGCTCTTTTCATCCCAGATGGTTTTTGGAAGATGCTGGTGATTCAAACTTAGGTGGCAGCCATTATCCTACAGAACTCTGGAAACCCTCTAATTACTTTATTTAATTTCACAATTAAAAAAATCTACTTAATAACAATAACTATATAAATGTTACATATTGTTTTCAAATTTTTGAATCCATCTATAGACAAAATGTGGAAAGCAAAAATAAATATAGAATAGAATGTAAATATTATAGACTTCAACAATATGAATAAATGTTTAGCCAATAGAAGTTGGTAGAAAACAGGTGGCAGAAATGGATATGTAGATATACTAATTGCCTCATCTTATACAGTGCACAGTGAATGGGTATTGTCTAAGAATAGGGAAAAAGCCTAAGCAGAGGATTGAGGTTAACATTTCATGATAAGATGTTGCTACTAGAAAAATTTATAAAACATGACAGACAAAAACAAGAAGTGGGAGGAGGAGAGAGGTGAGAGGTAGGTATATAATTGGTTTAAATTCTTTATTTTTCATAGTGGGAAGTTAGTAGATACTATCTGAAAGTGATAAAGACATGGAATTATAAATATTAAAGTATGGTACTAATCACCATAAAAATAAGTTAAAACAGAAATCATTAAAATAAGTTGCCTCTGGTAATGGAATAGGAGATGGTTTGGGAATGGAACATTTAACTTTTTATTTTATACTCTTCTGTATTACTCTGAATTTTTGTTTTACCAAATATATGCAGGGTTTATAATTTAAAGCAGTTTTATAAACTAAGAAATTAAGGGCTGAGGACTTACCTCTAACAAATATAACAACCAATGAAAAAAGTCACTAGAAGGTAAGAGCCTTCTCTGTGGAGACCTCTAGATTATGATTTACCATAATATAGAATCCACAAATTGTTGGCTCAGGACACATAGTCAAAGGCCTAAACGAGGCATTATATTTATGGCCTTGGGCTAGAGAATGAAAGACTGGATCAAAACCAAAGCACACTGTATAAGCAAAGGATGCCATTTCCTAGACTGTTGTAAATGCAGCTGTGATTCAAAAGAAACTCGGAGACTCTCACCTACCTTGAGAACGTGTAAGGCTAGAGGCACCCAATACTGAAATTGTGCAGCTTAGAAGTGGAGAGGGAAGATAAAATACTATACACAGTGGATCGTACTTATTAATTCCTGGAGTCTTATCTTCAGCCCCACATGCATTATCAAATGAGGCCTTGTGTCTCTAGTAGAGCTTTTTTAGAAAAGTGTAATAAGCAGAAAAGAATATGTCCTACTTATGTTTCAATTTCAGTCTCTTCTCACTAGAATTCTTGTGCTACCTAAATACTCTTAGGCTTACCTTTTTCACTAGCAAAATGCAAATGATAATCTTAATTTTATAGGGTTGTTTTTAAAAGTTAAATGAGATAGTAGACCCATGCAGCCACTTTCTTAGCCTCATTAAGCTGACTTTAGTCTTCATTACGTAAGATTTAAAGTAGGAGATTCTATACTGTTAAAATCAGAATACTGTGAGTACATTCATTCTTCTAACTAATATCTATTGAAGGATTACTATGCACTTCACCGTGCACTGCGTTAAGAGCTGGGATACAATTACGAGAAAAACAGAAAAGATGCCTGTCCTCTAGTATCATACAACAAATTGCAAACCGACATAAGTGCCATGAAGGAACTCAGTTTTATGACAGCAGATAGCAAAGAAACAAGGTTTAAACTAAGCAATCAGGAAAAACTTTCCAGAGAAAGGGATAGTTGACCTAAATACGAGGAATTAATAAGAATTGTCTAGAAAAAGAAAGGAGAGTTTTCTGTATGTATGAGGGACATACAGTATGAGGGACAGTCACAGGCATAGGAGCAAACTGTGACAGCGTCAAGGAAGCCAAAGAAGGCTGTCTGACTGGCTTGGAGAGTGCGGGGAAAACAGTGTGGCTGGGGAGAAGGGTGTACTCTTTTTGGTTCCCAAGAATACCTAGTACTTTGCCCTGTAAACGTGTGATACAAATGTGATGAAAATAATAATCTCTGAATTTTTAAGCACTTTTTCTGTGTCAGGCACTTTACAAGTATCAAATCATGTAAATTCATCAACCCTCAAAACGCTCTTGTGAAGTAGCTACATCCCTGTTTAACTAATGAGGGAGCAGCCAGTTATGTTGTGGAGCTTAGATTGGAAGCCAAACAGTTGTTAGTTTCCACACTCTTAGTCACTATACTGTAATTAATGCTTTTCAGGTATGAAGGAGTGAATGAATGAATGATCCGAGATCCTGCAGACTGAAATGTGAGCATGTTTTCTTTGGATTTTTGTGCATTAGCTTGATGACTTCTTGCATTTGATGAGCACTTTATTAACAGCTAAAATAACGACCACTACTGAGGACTTACGTGCCAAGCACTATGCAAAAACTATGCATACATTATTTCAATTATTTGTTTATATGCCCATAAACCAAGTTAGTCTGTGAACTTATTGAGATGGGGGCCTTGGCGTATTCATCTTGGTACCAGCAGTACTTGGCTTACTGTTTTTCTTCAGTAAACCTACTTTTCCCTTTCTGTCCCTTCCCCTTTCCCTTTCTGTCCATATTTAAGTGCAATTTTAATTGCTTAAGTGCAGGGAGAAGGAGTAGTTGACCTTTTAAGAACTTCCAGGAGCTGTAATTCTGAATGTCCAATCAAACTGCTATTGACTCAAACTACTTTTAGTACGTAGCAGCAGGCCCAGTTAATTGAAAGATTGTCCTTAAATTCAAAAAAAGCTGATGCAGAAAGATGCTTATAATTTTAAGCCAAATGTACTTTCTCTAAAATGTGCTTTCACATGCCTAATGAAGTTGTTTACTTTGATACTCCATCCGCATTGAAAAGAATTGGAAATATATATTTTTAAAAAGGAGATTCTGTTGCAAGACTTTTATGATTATTAATCTGAGTTCTAATCCACCTGAAATGATTCCATCCTCAGGCATGCCTCGGGCCAAAACAATGTGAGGAGAGCTAGGGCTGATCATAACCCCCAGTCCTCCATATCCTTCTATTTATAAAACTAACATCATAAGAGATGTTGTAAAATATTGAGGTTAAAATTAGCTCCAACAAAATAAGTTCTAAACATATAATGGGGTATTAAAAAAAGAGACAAGTCAAATCACCTACAGTTAAATATATACATATTATATATTACTTATAAAGCTATTAATCCAATTTAACAACATCCAGGGCATTTATGTTAAGAAATTGCCAAATAGCACTAAGTAGAATTTACAGAGATGAATAAAAAGCATACTTATGAAGTAGACTTGGGACATTCCAGTTGGTAAATGAGGCTGTGAAATTGCCTTTTGTTAAAGAAGAGTATTAATGACTATGTTAGTACTTGACTAATATTTTATGACACTTAATCTGCTATTATGTGAAATGCTTCATACATTATCCTGTATGATAGTTTAGAAATAGTTTTAATGCCTATTTTATACCCTGCTAGAGAATTACAATCTGTTGATACTGAATATCTGTTAGAACAACTTAAAAATACAATATGTATGGTTAATGATAATCAAGAGAAATTATTGAAGCTTGCACAATTTCCTTTTAATCAGTGCATTCTGCACAAGTTTTGGTGAACATGTAATATCTGATCAGATGGAAAACTTTATAACCTAATAGTCACCAACACACACATATGCCAAAATACTCACAATTTGATAATAACATAACGGAGAGGGCACCAATATTTGCTTTCAGAGAAGCTGAACTTTGAAAATAAAAGAGGTACACACAATATTACTTGCAAAGAGAAGCTTTGTAAAATAAATTTGCATAAAATTAGATGAGAAGGTTATGTTGTATTATTCCTTCTGTGGTTCTCCATAGGGTAGCAGTGTCTCTCTTTGCTTCCTCTCTGTGGGTTTATTCCATGATTTAGCTCTTAGCTCTTTGGTCTCTCGTTTCAGCTGCTGTGAATTTAGGGATTACATCTACACTCACATCTTTAACTTTCATCTTTATGTGAATAACACTCACATCCCACATCTTCAATCTTGGCCTTCAGAACTTCAGTATCCTACCCCTTGATTCTGGTGAAACATTTCAACTTGACTCCTGACTAACACTTCAGCTTATTTAGTGTCTAAAAATGTATGTGTCATTCTCCCTGGCTCCTCTTCTAGGCATCTCTATTTGTCAATAACCCCCAGCTATCATTCCAGCCCAGTCCCGGAGTGCCTATTTCTGTCAGAATGGCCACCTTGCTCCCACACCCAGGTCTGAGAATCTCAGGGTATCTGCTTTGCCCATGCAATGAATGTGAGTGTCATAAGTACCCGATACTGTGGTAGATGCTGGAGATAAACAGATGGATAAAACCTACTCTCTGCTCTCAAGGAACTCACAGAAGACCTACACCTTTGTTTTTTCCCTATGTCATTAACTGTATTAGACTCTAGTGTGACACTATGTGAGCATGTGCAAAGGCCTTGGGCCTGGGATTGCTGGAAGAATTCCATAAGAAGGCATCCTAGGAGAGTCTAGATTTATACAACTCTGGAAGGCTAAGCTTCCCATAGAGGAGAAATGGATGGAAGACTTTGCAGGCAGAGAGATTTACATAGCAAGAATTAATTTTTTCTGTAATTCCCCATATATTTTCTCTCCTCCCTATACAGTGCTAAAAGCTATATGCTCATGACTGGCCTCAGCATTTAAAATTCTGGTTTTAGGCTTAGTCTTCCTCATTCCAACCTATAAAAGGCAGATACATTAATTTTCCCCAAATCTGTTTACATTCTATAATGTCTTATCATAATAAAATTCAGAAATCTTAAACTGAAAATCGATGTCTTTATAGTCTGACACTAAACTTCCATTATAATTTTTTTCCTACTCTTAGGATGCGGTGAACAACAAATAAATAAAACAAGAACTCCAGGAAAATTTATATGTTCTCCAAAAGGGACCTACTTATTGTTTTCTAATGATTCTTTGGGGATAGTGTAGCATGTAGTTCTGGAGTAGACAGGCCTGAGTTCAAATCCTGACTGTGGGGCCCTGGGCTAGTTTGTAACCTCTCACTGCATTAGGGTCCCAATTTGGAAAAGGAGATGGTACCGTTCATAAATACATATTGTGTGTGACTCTGGACCAGAAATTGTTTCGGCACTAGGGATATTGTGGTTGAACACGTCCCAGCCTTCTTGGAGCTTTCATTAAAGAAATAAATAAGTTAATAAATGATGTATATTTTGACAATGAAAGTGTCATGAAGTAAATGAATCAGAGTAATATGAGAGAGAGCGAGAGACAGAGAGGATGGCAGTGGTGGGAAGGCTGTTTTAGGTGGAGTGGTCATGAATGGGCTCATAGTGGCACTAATCTCATAGAGTTTTTGTGAAGACTATAGGAGTCAACAGTGCCAGGCACACAGTAAACCCCCAGGAAATCTTAGCAATTATATTATCTTTGTTTTTAACTCCTCTGAATCTCGACTCATACTATTCTCCCCACCTGGAATGTGCATCTTCCTCTCTGCTCATATCTTGTAACTTCTTCAGGGCACATTTGAAGCTCTGCCTCCTTCTCAGCCTTGCCTCCTTCATAATCTTGCATTATGAATGTCCAAATCCCAGGAATCAACAACACTCTGAGTTTAAAGTACTCGCAGATATTTGGCATTCAATCACGTGCATCTCTGTAACCTCTCTTCACATATTATTTTGAATTTTTGTATTGTGATTTAACTTCCCATATATGAATATTTGTTCTTCCCAAGTAGTATATAAGCTCTCCAAGGACAGGGCAAGACCTATGTTTGGGACTTAAAAAGGGAAAGATTATGTATGTTAAAGAGATTTAATAGATATTTGCTGATACATTAACAAAATACTTTATGACCTTGACTATAAGCTCCCTTGTAGAAGGAATTATGCTGCATATGGAGTTATGTGGCCTGGGGACCTAGAGATTGGTATGGGCAGTTTAGATCAATATTTAGATTGGCCTTCAAAGTTCAAGGATATAAATTCACAAAAAATCTAGATTGATGTCTTGTTCTCCCCGTGAAAATGTTTCCTGTTTTGCAGCACTTCAATAAAATAATATTGTATAAGCTTATTAAAATATTGCATTATAACACAAAGATGATGCCACATATCATGTGTTGAGGAAGAATAATATTTACGATCCTAATTTAAAATACAGTTTATTTAAAGAACATAGAATTTGAAGAGAATGGGAGTTTAGGACTGTACATTTTTGCTTTGCTGTGTGCAATAGAAGCTGGGGAAAAAATGGCAGCCACAGCACTTTATGTCTACAGGTAGATGAAGCTATGGTGTCTGGTTCATTTCCCAAATTGGATAATTGCAGCCATGAAGAAATACTGAAGTTTCCTAGTGTCAAGGAGTCAATAACATCATCTTTGTATACAAAGCACAGCCCACAAATGCTAAAATTTCTTTGTGTTTTTCTGTGTAATTCGCTATTTCATGAAATGAAATCTAACCCACCAGAGCAAACAAACACTGCACCAGCTTTTCATATACACAGCCAGGGAAGGGCAAACAATTATTCAGCATCTGAGGCTCAGTTATATTTTTTTAAGCTTTTGTTTTGTTTGTTAAGAAAGGCTAAGGGAAGATGAAAGAAAAAATCTGGACAAATACTTGAAAAAAAAAAAGAGCAATAAAATTTTATGGTAGAAGAAGAAACTAAGGAAAAACCAAAGCGCTGAAAATAAAAACCATTGAAAAGCCCATCATCCAGAAATAACCATTAATCTGTTATTGTATATTTGCTCACATTAATTTCTATACATGTATGTATATTGTTTTATAAAAGTTGCGTTTTGTTGAAAGTGTTTGTGACCTGCTTTTCCATTAATAATGTACTGTGAACATTTTCCATGTCACCAAATACTCTGGAATACACTCATTTTTATGGCTACTTGGATCCCTTATACAGATGTACCCGAATACATTTAGCTAAAACCCTGTTTTTGTTTATTATGCTTTCAATTTTATTCTATACAATACAATACAGCTTGAAGTTTAACATATTCTTAATTTTTCTTCTGATTCTTGCCTTTTTATTTCAATTGTGTGTGTTCATGAATACACACACACACACACACACACACACACACACATTAGGCATAGCTCCCAAGTAAGTACTAGCATTCAGCTATAAAGTTATCAATTCATGACACTTTATATGAAAACTTTGGGCTAGATGTGCTATCATAATTTAGAATTTTAAACATTTAGAGAGTGCATGTGCCATATATAATGCTTATGGCCCGGGGTGCTGGGGCAACATCAGGAAATCGCACTTATAAATATTTCTGAAGTAAAATGTATGAGTATTCACACTAAGTGGATAAGTAACCTCATGTAATTTGAGTCAGCTTTTGCCACCAGATGAGTTTTGGAATCACCTTATGAAAATGTTTGTTTTTCAGATCTGGTTGGATTTTAGATTGTGGATAAAGGATTGTTAAGATCCCACTATAGTATATAAAAGTTTATTATATATAAACTTTTCAGAGTAGGAATTATGGTATTTAAGAATACCAAGCAAGGGCTTCCCTGGTGGCGCAGTGGTTGAGAGTCCGCCTGCCGATGCAGGGGACGCGGGTTCG
>NC_041221.1:92341574-92429428 GCF_002837175.3 Physeter macrocephalus | reverse complement strand
AGTGAGAGGCCCGCGTACAGCAAAAAAAAAAAAAAAAAAAAAAAAAAAAAAAGAATACCAAGCAAAACATACAAAGGTGAACAGCAGGTAGGAGAACAGAACACCCGATTGAATGTTATACTAGCTGCCTGACATGTCCTGAACAGGACTTAGAGGAAGAACCCCACCTACCAACACAGTGGATGGAGCCGTCGTCGTTAACAGGATGCTCACACCAGTGGTTGTACAAAATTGTGTCTACTGGGGGGCCCTACAGGATATGCAGACAGGGATCCTCTAACTGCTGCGGTAATGATCCCAAATAAATGCCTATAACCACAACGTGGGACACCCAAGGTGCAGCTTTTCTGAGCATCTGCAGCAGAAGCAATAACGTGGGAGGAGAAATAGGTTCTGAGTTCCTGCTTCATTGAGCATGTCCCCGGTCTAGCCTGCAGCAGCAGAATTAAGTTTTTCAATCCCAACAGAGACAAATGGAAATCTTAATGCTCCTAGGGATAAAGTGAAGGAAGATCAAATGGGCAAACGAGGCATGTTTTTTTCTTTTAAATATATAGATTAGGAGGACGCAGTTACTACTTTGTACTTAGAAGTGTATGGTAGAAATTCCATGGATTTGGAAGTTGCTTCATTGTTTCAAAATAACCAATTTGGGGGAGACTTCCCTGGAGATCCAGTGGTTAAGACTCCATGCTTCCAATGCAGGGGGTGCTGGTTCCATCCCTGGTCAGGGAACTATGATCCCACATGCTGTGCTGGCCAAAAAAAATAATAATAATAATAACCAATTTGGAACATCAGTATTTCTGTTTAAAAGCTTAAAATGTCTCATGAAAAAATAAAGAATATTGCAGTCCAAATATCTTAATCTCCTCAAGGGGAGAATTGCTTGTCCCCAAACCAAGAATTATGAATTATGGTTAATAAACATAAAAATCTTAATTCAAATGTAAATGAATAGATTGCATTTCTCAAAGGAAAAAATAATGATACAAATGCCATATTATTAAAATATGATAAAATATTATGCTATATTATTATATATTATAATTATTATTATATAATCCTGTTATCTTTAGACAGGACTTTCCATAATAACTGTGATCGGTGCTTAAAGCAGAAGGGTCTGCAGCCTGATGACAGGTCAGAGATCCACAGAACCCCAGGGGACATGCTCCATGACGTGTCTGAGCAATAGATGTGAAATTTTTTAAAAAAATGAAAATTCATTTTTTTTTGCCTTTCTTCACTGTCATGTACATTAAAGTCTGTAAGCTTTCCAGGGTGCACATGTAACCTTCCTAGGTAAAATTTAATGATAAATCAATAGATGTTTAGCATCTTTTGTCATAGGAAGTATGTGATCATTTTTGCAGAGGAAAAAATGAACATGTGAAAGTAAGCTCAATCAATAAGACATGGGATTAGTAACACATGATTAGTATGTAAGTTATAGCATGAGGAATGCTGATCCTAACTAATTATCTTTGAAATTGTCACGGCAACTCTAGTTCATGATTGTTTCCAGGGACTGGGAGTTGGAGGAGAATCTCAAGTGGAGAGGATTGGACATTGTAGGAGTGTGGGGAGGAGTGGAGAGAAGTCTGGCCAGGCAGAAGGATGATAGGAAAGGGGAATGTTGGTTAACTAAGACTGGTTTCATTCTATGTGAGCTGCACACAGCTAACAAGACTTTAAAGCTCTTATGCCTCCTACTGTAGCTGTCTCTATGTTGTACATGATGATTAATATATCTTTGGGTCTCCAAAGTGACTGATTTGATTCCATCATTTTTGGAGGCAAAGTCTTTGTCAAAAGGCACACCAATAACTTCAAATAAGGTATTAAATTAACTATGTATTATTTACTGCAAGTGTTTTTCTCTTGTATAAATCTGCCTAATTTATGCGGCAGGATGAGAAAAATGTTCATTGCCATTATATATTGTTTAGGGATGAGGATTCCAATCTGTCACAATACCTCTTTGAGTCCAGATTCTGGCTAATTAATTCTTTTTATGATGATAAATTTTATTTTATGCTTTATTTGTATTGAATTTTATCTCATATAATATAAATGTAATAGTAAATGAATATGATAAATATATATGAACAAATTATTTTATGATTTAATTTCATTTTATGATTCAAATTTCAGTCACAGTTTTTCTAACATGCTAGCTCTCCTAATATTTATTTTTAATAAAAAAGATGAGCTTGCTGAATCGATTGTGATTAAGACTTAGAATGGTTTTTAAGAACACATCAAAAAGGCTTGGGCTTAAATCCCAGACCCACCACTTGGAGCTCTATGATTTGGGCAAGTTACTTAACTTTCCAAAGCTTCCGTTTTCTTATTTATACAATAGAAATAACAATAGTACCTATACTACATAGGGTTGCTATGAGGATTAAATGAGATAAGACATATATAGTGCACTGCCTGCCCATAATATATTTCCAATAAGTACTGATTATTTCTATTGTTATTATTTTGAAGGTGTTGATAATGATGACTTTAGTTTTAACCGCTGTAGAATCTAGTGATTTTATAAACTATTGGACATCTTTGAGTCATGTTTTTTTCCAATTGTGCGATTTTACTAGCATGTCTCTTAGTTTCCTTAGCTGTAAAGTTCTATGAATCCATTCTGAATTTCCACACACCTTCAACAAAATCCTAAGTGAAAAGGAGAAGTTAAAACATATGTTCTGGGGAAGAGTCAAATGGCGGTGTGGGAAGACATGGAGTTAGCATCTCCCCACAACTAGGGCGCCTGCCGGCCACTCGTGGGGGACTCTAACCCCAAAGGAGACAGCAGGAACCCCAAAGTGAACTGGTAGGATGTAGGGGGACCAAGCGGGGAGGAGAAGTGGAGGCCAAAGATCAGCGCCCCTGAGGCTGGGGAGATCAGGAGAGGCAGGTGGGAGGGACTCTCTGGGAAGACCAGGAGAGGAGTGGAGGGAGATCACCTGGCCCACCGCAGCTGGGGAGTCTGGTGAGCTCCCAAGCCGGTTCTCCCCCATCCAAAGCCCCATCCAGGCCATGTGGGTTCTGGCGGCATAGGAGGGAGGCTGGGAGATCAAGAGAGGCAGGCAGCTGTGGGAGGAGCAGGAGAGGAGTGGAGGGTGTTTGCTCCAGCCTGCTGAGTGCCCAGGCCGATCCCCTGCACTCCAATACCCATCCAGGCTTTGTGGGTCCTTGGGGGCATAGGAAGGGGGCCTGAGGGATCAGGAGAAGCAGGTGTGAGGGACCCTCTAGGAGGAGCGGGAGAGGAGTCGAGGGTGATTGCCCCGCCCACTTGGGCCTGGGGACACAGACCTAGGGACACATACAGACTGAAAGTGAGGGGATGGAAAAAGATATTCCATGCAAATGGAAATCAATAGAAAGCTGGAGTAGCAATACTTGTATCAGGTAAAATAGACTTTAAAATAAAGACTGTTACAAGAGATAAGGAGGGACACTACATAATGATAAAAGGATGAATCCAAGAAGAAGATATACAATTATAAATGTTTATGCACCCAACATAGGAGCACCTCAATACATAAGGCAAATGCTAACAACCATGAAAAGAGAAATAAACAGTAACACAATAATAGCAGGGGACTTTAACACCCCACTTACACCAACAGACAGATCATCCAAACAGCAAATAAATAAGGAAACACAAGCTTTAAATGACACAATAGACCAGATAGATCTAATTGATATTTATAGAACATCCCACCCAAAAGTGGCAGAATACACTTTCTTCTCAAGTGCACATTAAACAGTGTGCTACTAAATAACCAAGAGATCACTGAAGAAATCAAAGAGAAATTTAAAAAATACCTAGAAACAAATGACATTGAAAACACGACAACCCGAAACCTATGGGACGCAGCAAAAGCAGTTCTAAGAGGGAAGTTTATAGCAATTCAATCTCACCTCAAGAAACAAGAAAAATCTCAAAGAAACAATCTAACCATACACTTAAAACAACTAGAGAAAGAGGAACAAAGAAAATCCAAAGTCAGTAGAAGGAAAGCAATAATAAAGATCAGAGCAGAAATAAATGAAATAGAAACAAAGAAAAGAATAGCAAAGATCAATAAAACTAAAAGCTGGTTCTTTGAGAAGATAAACAAAATGGAAAAATCCTTAGCCAGAGTCATCAAGAAGAAAAGGGAGAGGACACAAATCAATAAAATTAGAAATGAAAAGGATAAATCACAACTGACACTGCAGAAATACAAAGGAGTGGACTTCCCTGGTGGCGCAGTGGTTGGGGGTCTGCCTGCCGATGCAGGAGACACAGGTTCATGCCCTGGTTTGGGAAGATCCCACATGCAGCGGAGCGGCTGGGCCCGTGGGCCATGGACGCTGAGCCTGCGCGTCTGGAGCCTGTGCTCCACAACGGGAGAGGCCACAACAGTGAGAGTCCCGTGTACCGCAAAAAAAAAAAAAAAAAAAAAAAAAAAAAGAAATACAAAGGATTATAGGAGACTACTACAAACAGCTGTATGCCAATAAAATGGACAACCACGAAGAAATGGACAAATTCTTGGAAAGATACAATTTTCCAAGACTGAACCAGGAAGAATTAGAAAATATAAACAGACCTATCACAAGAATGAAATTGAAGCCATAATTTAAAATCTTCCAACAAACAAAAGTCCAGGACCAGATGGCTTCACAGGCGAATTATACCAAACATTTAGAGAAGAGCTAACACCAATCCATCTCAAACTCTTCCAAAAAATTGCAGAAGGAGAAACAATCCTAAATTCATTCTGCGAAGCCACCATCACCCTGATACCAAAACCAGAAAAAGATAAAACAAAAACAGAAAATTATAGAACAATATCACTTATGAACATACATGCAAAAATCCTGAACAAAAGACTAGCAAACAGAATCCAACAGCACATTAAAAGGATCATACACCATGATCAAGTGGGATTTATCCCAGGGATGCAAGATTCTTCAATATATGCAAATCAATCAATGTGATACACCACATTAAAAAATTAAGGAATAAAAACCATATGATCATCTCAATAGAAACAGAAAAAGCTTTTGACAAAATTCAATACCAATTTATGAGAAAAACTCTTCAGAAAATGGGCCTAGAGGGAACCTACCTCAACATAATAAAGGCCATATATGACAACCCCACAGCAAACATCATACTCAATGGTGAAAAACTGAAAGCATTTCCACTAGGATCAGGAACCAGATAAGGATGTCCACTCTCAACACTCTTATTCAACATAGTTTTGGAAGTCCTAGCCAAGCAATCAGAGGAGAAAAAGAAATAAAAGGAATACAAATTGGAAAAGAAGAAGTAAAACTGTCACTGTTTACAGATGACATGATACTATACATAGAGAATCCTAAAGATGCCACCAGAAAACTACTAGAACTAATCAATGAATTTGGTAAGGTTGCAGAATACAAAATTAATGCACAGAAATCTCTGGTATTCCTCTACAGTAATGACAAAATATCAGAAAGAGAAATTAAGGAAACACTCCCATTTACCACTGCAACAAAAAGAATAAAATATCTAGGAATAAAGCTACCTAAGGAGGCTAAAGACTGTACAAACAGATGGAGAGATATACCATGTTCTTGGATTGGAAGAATCAATATTGTGAAAATGACTATACTACCCAAAGCAATCTACAGATTCAATGCAATCCCTATCAAACTACCAATGGCTTTCTTCACAGAATTAGAACAAAAAAAATCTTACAGTTCGTATGGAAACCCAAAAGACCCCGAATAGCAAAAGCAATCTTGAGAAAGGAAAACAGAGCTGGAGGAATCAGGCTGCCTGGCTCCAGACTATATTACAAAGCTACAGTAATCAAGACAGTATGTGACTGGCACAAAAACAGAAATATAGATCAATGGTATAGGATAGAATGCCCAGAGATAAACCCATGCACATATGGGCACCTAATTTATGACAAAGGAGGCAAGAACATACAATGGAGAAAAGATAGCCTCTTCAATAAGTGGTTCTGGGAAAACTGGACAGCTACATGTAAAAGAATGAAATTAGAACACTCCCTAACACCATACACAAAAGTAAGCTCTAAATGGATTAAAGACTTAGATGTAAGACCAGACACTGTGAAACTTTTAGAGGAAAACATAGGAAAAACACTCTTTGACATAAACCACAGCAAGGTCTTTTTTGACCCACCTCCTAGAGAAATGGAAATAAAAACAAAAATAAACAAATGGGACCTAATGAAACTTAAAAGCTTTTGCACAGCAAAGGAAACCATAAACAAGATGAAAAGCCAACCCTCAGAATGGGAGAAAATCTTTGCAAATGAAACAACTGACAGAGGATTAATCTACAAAATATTCAAATAACTCATGGAACTCAATATCAAAAAAACAAACAATCCAGTTAAAAAATGGGCAGAAGACCTAAATAGACATTTCACCAAGGAAGACATAAAGATGGCCAAGAGACACGTGAAAGGCTTCTCAACATCACTAATTATTAGAGAAATGCAAATCAAAACTGCATTAAGGTGTCACCTCATGCTGGTCAGAATGGCCATTATCAAAAAAGCTAGAAACAATAAATGCTGGAAAGGGTGTGGTGAAAAGGGAACTCTCCTATACTGTTGGTGGGAATGTAAATAGATACAACCACTATGGAAAACAGTATGGAGGTTCCTTAAAAACTAAAAATAGAACTACCATACGACCCAACAATCCCACTACTGGGCATATACCCTGAGAAAACCGTAATTCAAAAAGAGACATGTACCACAACTTTCATTGCAGCTCTATTTACAATAGCCAGGACATGGAAGCAACCTAAATGTCCATCGACAGAGGAGTGGATAAAGAAGATGTGGTATATACATACAATGGGATATTACTCAGCCATAAAAAGAAATGAAATTAAGTTATTTGTAATGAGGTGGATGGACCTAGAGTCTGTCACACTGAGTGAAGTAAGTCAGAAAGAGAAAAACAAATACTGTATGCTAACACATATATATGGAGTCCAGAAAAAAAAAAAGGTACCGAGGATGAACCTAGTTGCAGGGCAGCAATAAAGTGGTAGACATAGAGAATGGACTTGATGACATGGGGTGGGAGGTTGAAGCTGGACGAAGTGAGAGTAGCATCGACATATACACACTTCCGGATGTAAAATAGTTGGCTGGTGGGAAACAGCAGCATAGCACAGGGAGACCTGCTCGGTGCTTTGTGATGACCTAGAGGGGTGGGATAGGGAGGATGGGAGGGAGGCTCAAGAGGGAGGGGATATGGGGCATGTGTATGCATATGGCTGATTTGCTTTGTTATGCAACAGAAACTAACAGGGTATTGTGAAACAATTATACTCCAATAAAGATCTATTAAAACAAACAAACAAAAAACACAGATATGTTTTGACATGTGACTTTTTTTTCTAGACTAAGAAACATGATTGGATAATAACTAAAATTCTTTGGGGTTAAAGTAATAAAAACTCTAAGTATCTGTGGAGAATTTGTTTTTTGTTGTTAGCAACAGTCTGCAGGTTGTCCTAATTTATTAAGAATCTGGACATTCAGAATTAACCATATAATACCTTGAAATGACTTAGTCAACCTTGTTATTCACCATATGTCATTTTTTATTATAGAAAGAACTACCATCTATGTTAACACAAAACACTTACATTTGGAGCTCAGTTGGGGAGTGGCTTTTTAAACAAAATATTTGATTCAATGAAATAAGTCTTCCCATTGAAGAGCAAAACTTCCATCAGCAGAGTCAGTATGCTCAGTGGGTGTATGTATGAACTGTGGAGCCAGATTTCATGGCTTAAGTTCAGGATCACCTCTCACTGTCACTTTGGTTAAGTTGTTAAACGTCTCTATACCTTTCTTGCTGTCTTTTGGGGCAAGGGGCAAGAGAGAAAAAAATAAACACACAAAACAGCTTTATTGGGATATTATTCACATACCATACAACTTGCCCATTTAAAGTGTGCAAGTCAGGGGCTTCCTGGTGGTCCAGTGGTTAAGACATCACACTCCCAGCACAGGGGGTGTGGGTTCGATCCCTGGTTGGGGAACTAAGATCCTGCATGCCGTGGCCAGAAAAAAAAGTGTAGAAGTCAATGGTCTTTAAATATCTTCATAGAGTTGTACAACCAATACCACAATCAATTTTAGAACATTTTCATCACCTCAAAAAGAAATCCCATACCCATTAGCAGTCACTGTCCATTCCCCAAAACTTGTCAACCTTAGGCAACCACAACTCTACTGTTTTAATAGATTTGCCTATTCTGCGTATTTCACATAAATGAAATCATGCAATATGTCATTTTTTGTGTCTAGCTTCTTTCACTTAGCATAATGTATACAAGTTTCATCCATGCTGTAGCATGTAACATCAGATAATTCCTTTTTATTGTCAAATAATATTCCATTGAATGTATATACTACGTTATATTTACTCATTCATCAGTTGATAGAAATTTGGGTTGTTTCCATTTCTCGGCTATTTATGAACATCTGTATAAGTTTTTGTGTAAACATGGGTCCTTACTTCTCTTGGGTATATGACTAGGAGTTTAATTGTTGGACCTTACGGTAATTCTGTTTTTTATCTTTTAAGGAAGTGCCAAACAGTTTTCCAAAGGAGTTGCACCATTTTGCATTCCGAATAGCAGTGTATGTGGGTTTCAATTCCTAAACATTCTTGCCAACACTTTCTATTACCTGTCTTTTTGATTACAGTGGTAATAATGATGTGAAGTGGTATCTTGCTATGGTTTTAATCTGCATTTCCCTGATAGTTAGTAATCTTGAACTTATTTTGTGTGCCTATTGGCCATTTGTGTATCCTTGAAGAAATGTTTATTCAGATCCTTTGCCCATTTTTAAGTTGGTTTATTTCTTTATATTATACCACAAGTTTGGGAGAATTATGCAAGTACATTAAGTACTAAGAACACTGTCTGGTATACAGTAGATGTGCAATAATATTAAGAAGTAGTATTATAACCTCATTTAAAATTATGCTATTTCACTGAAAAATCTATGAGACTTAAAGGGTTTATTTTGAGAAAAAGAGATGACTAAGGGAACTCAACTGCAAAGAGGAAATAATCTTAATTTTTTATTGTTTCTTATTCAATGTTTAATTGTTTTCTCCCCAGGTATTATTGTAATGGGCTTAATTAAAATAAATTAATAGGAGTTTTTGTACTCCTCTTTCTCCAAAATAAATCCAACTTAGTAGTTGAAAGCCATCCTAAAAATAAACTGTTGCTACATAGAATAGAGAAAAGCAATTCAATGGATAGATTTGTTTATCATGATAAAAAGATTTTTAATAATGGACAGGAAATGCTCACTTTATGTATATATGTTGAAAAATATAAACTATTCTGAGAGTAAAATGTTTCACTTTAGTAATTTCAACAAGCCTTTTTCTTACTAACTATTCTAAGTTATAAAATGTTTCACTTCTATTTTATAAACTCTGAACAAGATTCCTTTTGAGAATGCTGACACATCATGGAAGGCATAGATTAAAGTAATGTTTACAGATGCAAGTTCTATCATTTTTAAAATAAAGCAGGATATTTTCATTTTTAGCAAAATCATTTCCTGTACAACCATGATGATCACAGAAAAGAAGATGGAATGAGCATTTGGAGTCATAGAAGGTAAACAGGATAGCCATTAGCTACTAATGGAAAGAAGTTCAGCAGGGGCATTAAATCTAAATTACATAGCCACCAATTTGTATTTTATCATATTGATAATGAATGCCAACATTACCATTGAAACGAAACTGAGCATTCTCCCTTTAATCCCAATAGGGAATTTAAATCAATAATGCCACATTATCCATCTACGTGCATATCTATATATGCACATGTACTTTTAAACTACAAAATCATATAATGTGTTTTACTTTCATCTCAAATCTTTAACACAGTGATGTACTTCTCTATTCTTCCAATCAATTTATTCTTAGTGTTTTTCAGCATTTTAAATCCCTAAGCTAAGTCAATAATGTTGATTACTTACCATAAGCACTGTAAACCCTATTCTAATACAGGTTATTTGCAATTTGACATCCTCATCTATATGCATTATTCTGCTAGGAAAATTAAATGAAACCCTTGATTTAGAATCTGAAACACTTAGAAGTAATGATCCTGTTTACTGATTGACTGAAGTTGTGGTTTTTAAGCACTACTTAGAGGAAACAAAAAGCAATATTCAAATAAAATGGAAGTACCTGAGTTACTTTAGGAAGAATTCATAGTCAAGAAATAATAGGCTTTTATTTTATTTTTTCCTGTTTATGCCTCAGTGCTACTTAGCTAACATTGTTATTTAGCTCAATATTACACATTTTTTGAGATACATGATCTTTCCAAATTTAAATTTAATGAATCTTATCAGCAGTTCCAAGATTAGACCGTTATTTACATAAATCAAGTTTTCTGTTACATATTTGTTTAAAATACATTATTAAAATATACTTTAAAATATCATTAATATACATCCTTTATAAAGGGTTAGGTTTATTTATAATCTATTTAATTTATCTTTTAAAATTTTATATACATGTCAGTACAGGGACATTTATCACAGATAACCTTCTGAGTTAAGTGAAATACCATAAAGTAATGTTTATGGATGTTTGTAGAAATTCTCAAAAAATAAAATTGCTGAAAATCCTTCTATGAAAATTGAGGCAACATTTATAATGCTTTTGCCTACTTTATCTTTTATCTGTATAGTTGTTCTCAAGCCTCTCTTTTAGATGGGAATATCCCACTAAAGTCAATCGCATTTAGTTGTATCATGGGTGGTTGAATATTTAGCATTTGACTTAATGTTATGGTTATATTTAAAACTAAGAATGCGTAAACTTATTTCAGAGAAGACAAAGTGAAAATAAAGCTCCAAAGTATAGTATTTTGAGTTGAGCAAACTGTAAATAATGAATAATTGAAGAAATAATAAAGTGAGAAAAATTTTCTATTTGCTTCTAAATAATTTCTTTTATGAAGGATTAACTTGAACTGAGTTGAACATTTGAGTTTACTGATCTTTTTGAATAGTAAAATATCTTTCATCTCTGAGATTAATATATTCCAGTTAAAGTACATTAGACAAAATAGAGGATATATGGTAACATATATCCACTGTTTTGGATATATGCTACCATAAAATTAAGTAGACTATTAAACATTTGGAATAATTAAAATACTAAGAGTATATTAAATACCAAATGTAGAAGTCCTCATTTCTAGATAAATAGTATCTGGTTTATGAAGTTTTAATTATTTTGTTTATCAATTTTGTTAATTTTACTTCCATTTTTTTAAAGCAATTTCAATCTGTTGTGGAGACATGAAAATAGTTCATGTGACAAATATTTACATTTTGGCAAAAAAAGATTAACGATTAATGTATCCTTAGGAGGATATGCTATAGTGAAATAAACAGTTTTAACTTACTGCAAATAGACAGTAAACATACCTGCTCTTTCTCATTGGGCTGCAGTAAGGATTAAAGGACAAACTTTAATGTGAAAACGTGGAATACTAAGTCCAGGGAGTGATCTACAAAAGTTGTCATTGAACTTTACCTGTAATGCATAACATTGAAAAGATTTGAAGGGTGATTTTGCTTTGTGTTTTAGTGTACTACTTGTTCAACTGGACATTCAAGTGATATACTGTATTAAAGGGAGAAGCTAGAATTTAAAGCACATATGTACAAACATATATATGTATGTGTAGATAGATATTTAATGTATATATATGTGTGGATATATATTTAATATTTAATATTTTTTCTTAGGTCAAGAAAATAAAGGTTTAGAATAAGTTAGTCAAACCTTTCTAAAATAAATAATTCAAAAATTAAACAGTATAAATTAGGACATGCTTTACACACATGTATCTGTATAGTATTTTTCAATTTCTAACGTGATGGGTCAAGAAAATGAAGGATTAGTATGAATAAGTCAAACCTTTCTAAAACAATTCAGAAGTTAAACAGACTAAATTAGGATATGCTTAGTTGATGATGACAAGTATTTCTTTTCAACACTATTAATGGGAAAAAAATAAGATTAGGGAGACACCTAACCACTGCACTTCAGGCTTTGAAGTGGAAATGCCTGTAGGGGTTCTGTATTATGTTAAGTACTTAAAGTTGGTCAACACCCTAGACAAGATAAGGAGATTAAGTCCTGATTAAACTCCTATCAGTAGAATTCAAATACTGATCTGGCAGGACAAGAGCTCTAATCAAGTGCTCTTGTTGGTCTGTCATTGGCTCAATATGAGACACAATCAGTCACCATTTCTTCTGTTCCAAACACAGCTTCTTCAACTTTGGTTGTTTATAAATTAGTTTCAAAAGTCCTTGGCTACAGTTAGGTGTATGGATTCCATTTATCTGTGCTTTGGTGCAATTATGGCACTGAATTATAAGGACTAACATTAGGCTATGAGATGCCTATAAAGATTAAGTTATTTCCCCCTTTCTCAACAATTAGCAGCACTAGACTGTTTAGCAGAGATCAATTGTAATTGAGGAACTGAGAAGGGGCAATAAACAAATTACTGGTGCTTTCACCGAAGTCTGAAGCCTGCTGGTTTACAGAACCTCTGTTATTTAATCCAGAAGCCCTGTAGGTTGTAAATTATCCATTACAGTTGTCACTAGGCCCTTAAACAGAAGTTATGTACTAGTTTAAAGATACAGGAAAAGAAAGTCTCCTGGTCTTTGTCTCAGAGGAAACAGGCTGCAGAGAGTTAGATCAATTTAAAATATAACACTAAACTTTTCAAGTGATGTAAAAAAGTTTAGAGGTTCAGTCAGATAAGAAAATACAATTGCGGCTGTTTAGTTCTTGTAACTAAAAATCTGATACAGAAGCTTCTTAAAATGTTTGATTTTGACTGATTCTATGATCTTATGATTTCTATGAAGTCTAGGAAGAATACAATAATTGTACATTTTAAATTGTTTTAAGATTGTAAAATCTTGGGCTTCCCTGGTGGCGCAGTGGTTGAGAGTCCACCTGCCGATGCAGGGGACACGGGTTCGTGCCCCGGTCGGGGAAGATCCCACATGCCGCAGAGCGGCTGGGCCCGTGAGCCATGATCGCTGAGCCTGCGCGTCCGGAGCCTGTGCTCCGCAACGGGAGAGGCCACAGCAGTGAGAGGCCCGCGTACCGCAAAAAAAAAAAAAGATTGTAAAATCTTAAATTCTACATTAAGTACAAGAAGGATAAAGAGATAATAAATATCAAAGAAGATATTTATTTTTTGGCTTATTTGAGGAAGAAAAATTGTATGTAACAGCATATGAAGAAGTGAAATCTGAGGGTTCTTATCTTAAAATTTGGCCACCTTGTTATTTAAGCTGTACAGTGTACAATTAAATACATAGGACATAAAAAGAAAAGCAGAATATGAGTTGTGTTTTCAAATACAATAATATTTTTAATAAACAACTTATCTAAAATATATTCAAACAAATAGGGTAACAATAATTTTTTTTCTTACATTAGAATAGTGCCATCTAATTTAAAAATAAATAAAATACTTACCAAGCATGCGATTTTCATGACAGTGAAGCTTCTTATAGAAGCATTCCATTAAAAGCACATGGACCCTAAATAGAAAGTTTTAAAATTTTAGAACAATGAATATGTGGATACTTTTGTGACATTTCATGTGGACCAGAAACCATAAAAGAATATCTGATTGCTTAACAATCAAAAGTATCTAATGACCAAAACTCACCACAGATAAGATTAAAGAGATAAATAACAAGCTGGGAAAAAATTATCACCAGAATTTTGACTATGGTTAATATTGGACTTTTTGGTGATTTTTTTTTTTTTGCAGTAAATGTGTATCTATCATTAAAAAAAAAAGTGATGTTATCTGCAGAGGGGATGAACAGGTTTTTTGTTTTGATTTGTTTTGTTTTAACCTGTAACTTCACTGAGGTTTAATTTAACTACTGTTTAGTTTTTGTAAGAAATGTTTCATACAACACCTGCCATAGAGTAGCAAACTTAAGGTTCTTTATTTTTAATGGAAAATTGCTTTAGCTGAAGAAAACTCCCCTGCATGCTACAACTAGTCCACTTAGTTGCAAATTTTCTCTTATACTGACCAGAAGCTTCATTTTAAGGATATTAATTCTTAATAATAATTTAGAAAGGAGAAAAGAACTTAGATTTGCATTTGCCTAATCTTTTCAAGATAAACAGACATGCTCCTTAGAAATGTGTCAATAATCATAATTGTCAAATGAGAATATTTCCACAAATAAGCAAAATGGGCATGTTAGATAAAATCTATAGCATTGCTTAGCATTTTCCTTCTGTGTTCCATAAAGTAAAACTTGGGATGCCACTTTTATAAGTCATTAAAGAAGAGCCATCTGTCATCTCCAGCAAGTTCTGCTCAACCCTTTGCTTCTATTTCCCCAGCAGATCTTAATAGAAAAAGCAATTCATGGAAATGAGAGAAAACTTGGTGACAGAAGTAATCCTCTGGAATAGGGGGCAAAATCCCATTCTCCAATTTGCACTGCAGGCTTCTCTTTTCTTTTTTTCCTGTTTTTTTAGAAACTGTGCTTTTTACTGCATATCCTTTTCTCATCTAAAATGCAGACTTCCTGTTTATTGAGGTGTAAGTTTTGTTTGTTGAATGAGTATCGGCACAATCGTGAGCCACAACATAGTTTAAAAAGTTACCCTGGGAATAAAGATGCAGAGGTAGAGAATGGACTTGAGGACACGGGGAGGGGGAAGGGTAAGCTGGGACAAAGTGAGAGAGTGGCATTGACATATATGCACTACCAAATGTAAAATAGCTAGTGGGAAGCAGCCGCATAGCACAGGGAGATCAGCTCGGTGCTTTGTGACCACCTAGAGGGGTGGGACAGGGAGGGTGGGAGGGAGATGCAAGAGGGAGGGGATATGGGGATATATGTATACATATAGCTGATTCACTTTGTTATACAGCAGCAACTAACACAACAATGTAGAGCAATTATACTCCAATAAAGATGTTAAAAAAAAAGTGAAGTGAGCATTAGAATTAGAATTTTTATTTCTTAATTTTGAATAAGTCAATTTTTATTATAACAACAAAAAAGTTATCCTGGGAATAGACAATGCAAAGTCTTACCCACAGTTTGCAATGTAGATTTTTTTTTTTTTATTGTAGCAAAATAAGTAGTAGAAAGTAGTATTTAAAAAAAGAGAAATTTCTGTGCTGTGGAATGTTGGCTATGTCTGGGAGAAAAATACAAATTGGATGCCAGCATGGCAAAGAAGGCTGTTTAACCACCAGAGGCCTTAATGCTTATGAGGGGCTGAACATTAAATTTAGGTGGGGTGGTTGCTTGGATTATGTGAACAGAGTGGGGTACTCTTTTGTTCTAGTTATGTACGCAACTCTTTACTGGATCAAAGCAGGTAGCCATTTAATTAAATTAACCACATATCTGCCATTTTTCACTTTGGTTGTACTATTTGTCTAAAATTATTAATAGATGGTTTCAGTGAACTACTTAAAGAGTCCTAGGAAGGTATAAGATGCATATTTCAATAGAACTATTGATGAAAATACTTTATAATTTTGGCCAAAAATGAAAGACACCTTTCTCTCTTCTTTCTTCCCCCTTACCCTCATCCGTCTCCTTTTCCTTTTCCTTCCTATGAAAGTAATAATAAAATAATGATAATAATAATAAACAATAGTAGTTTATCTTTTAAAATAACTGAGGTTCTATTTCCATTTAAGAAGGAGACAGGCTATCCTCAATTGCATCTACTTTGGAAAATATTTTTCTTCTAAAATAGTAATTTTGCCAAATAAATATTTTGCTTGGTAGAGTTCAAATAGCTTAAGAAGGAATTTTGAAAGCAAATGCTTGTTTTAATGAGACATGTTTTGAGTGGAAATAACATTTCTGATCATTGTGGCAAAAGACTGTCTTGCTGTGGGAGCACAATAAACAGTCCCTTGCTATTAAGGACTAGATCCACGGTCCCTGTGAAGTGCTCTTATGTGACAGGAATGCCTCATCTCTAGAAACTGAGCAGATGTTTAGTATAAGTTTGCCTGGTAGGAATAAAAAAAATATTTAAAACATAGAAGTCTTCAAGAGCATTCTCTGCTGTCCATCCTGACAATGCTCTATTTGTCAATGGCTAAAGACTGACAACACCATATTTTCTGAATAAAACAGCTTGACAGTGGATTTTTTTCCTTTTTTAATTCTGAGAGTACTTCTGGGTGGTGTAGTGTATATACTAAATCATTAAGATGTCTGGAGCACTTTGATCTTATGGGGAGACACCTGGATAGAATATCTGATACTGTGATGGTATTGGTATCTGGTAATTTTATGATCTATCTTCAGAAAGGAAAATATGAATTATATGGCTATTAACTTATATATAAAATAGAGATTTAGGTGGAGATATTAACTTCATAACTCAATCTTTTAATTGAAACATCTACATTAATTAATGAATTCAAGAGTATTGAATTCACTTGGTTGTGATTCCACTAAACTACCAACATTGGCTGATTCTCTAATTTAATTCTTAGTACCTTTTTTTAGGCTTTATGCATAATTGTCATTATATGTGATTTTTTTTAACTGAAAAATAACATTAAATATCAAAAGGAGAAAGGGGTATAATTTGATTCATTTTACCATGATTCTCTCTCTCTAAAGGAGAGAACTACTAGTAGAAACAGTCTGAGAGTTGGCAAACTTTTGTGTTTATCTGTGAAGTTATTTTTATCCTCTTTGTTATATATCCCAGGTGTCTTCATTCATTGGTAAAATCCATGATTTTTAGATTAACAATATGATTTTAAATTCCAGGAAAGCTTTATATTGCATAAAAAGACACCAAGGAGATTTTGTTAAGCTCTTTCTTCCAGATCAAGTGAGATAGAATCAATTATTTCCTTTAAGTTGGAGAAACTCTGGAATGTCACTTCCCAGAACCCATGAGACTAGAAGAAGGAACTTTCCCTTGACTATGGTCCCTTGAGTCCCAGTGGTCTGAGAATCTTCTCATATACTATAGACCCTGAATTAAGAATTTAAGAATTCTTTCATTCTACTCTGATAAATATGAAAGATGTCTCCTTGGGACTTCTTCAGTGAAGGGGTCCCAGAGAAGATGTGTAACTACCTAGAAAAGAGCACACTAGACTTCAATCCTGAGCAGCTTGAGGGAATTTTCAACTATTGTTGCCTGATGCTAATGAGAAATCCATGTTGTTAGTTTACTAGAAAGAGAAGATCAGAAGTTTTCTGGCAGATAGGGGATCCAGAGTTTGTTCTTGAAGAACCAGACTTACATTTAACCCTCTAGGAACTCAAATCCTCTCTCAAACAGAGGACACTGAACACCTTGGAAGTGTCATTCTTGAATCCCCAGTCAACCCTTTAGAAGACCTTATGGATTGTGATAGGCCCAGAGGATGTAACCACAATCTCTTAATCATCTATTGACAAAGTCTCCAATGATACTTGTGCATCTAAATGAAAATGAACAGGCATTGGGATCTAAGATAGATATTCCAGAGACTTTCTTAGATATTGCAGAGAAAGTGAGGGTTGTTACCTGGGACGTTTTTGTTACCTTCTCAAACTGCAATCAAATGTTGAGCTATGTGTTTTGACTAAGGTCCCCTGAAAGTCCATACCCCAGACAGATGATGGTCCAGCTGCAAAGAAGACCAGAGGGAGCTGGGTAAATCAATTAAAATGTATTAAATACCTACTTGATGCCAAGCACTATGCTAGGTAAATCTCACAACTCTGTCAAGTCTTCATTATAAAGAGGGAAAAATAAACCCAAAGCAGTTTATTACTATAATAATAATAACAAACAAACAAAACCACATTTGATGTTAAGGGAAATAAAAATAAGTAGCTCACACTCAAATTCTTAAAAATGCTTCTTAACATACATTGGTCAAAGATTTTATAAACATATCATTTTCCTGCTTGCAGTTACTTTAGCTCATAAGTTGAGCTTGAGACTGCCTATGCCAATCCTTCCTCCTGATCTCATTGAAGTCCTCGTGGGGACTTTGCTCTCTTTACAGAAATAAGGGATAGCTTGTTGAGCCTGGAGAAAAGTCAGTGGTATGTCAGGAGTCTGTGAGAATCCCAAGGGCAATGATGCGACGTCTTACTTGGGGAAACTGGAGAGATTGGTTTGGTGCCACTTCTAAAATTAAGATGGTATCAGACAAAGTAGCAGAGTTGGGAGAAGCCTCCTCTGACAGATTATTTGATGGTGTACCATATGCTATTTTAGTATGGAAATGGTGACTAACCAAACTTGGCTGATATTACTCTCTCCTTAACAGTAAACCTTTGCGCTCACAAGTTGCTTTGTGCATACTGGATAAAGCAGTTGCATGGGAAGGTAGGTTGAATCAGGAACTGGGCAGAAGAGAGGATGGATTTCATATACAACCTCACTTAGGGTTTTTGATTCTAGATGGGATGCTATTCTGAGCTAGGAAACAAAGTCACCAGAGATAAGGACTTCCTCCCTCCACCTCGTCACAAGTTCTGTTGTGATATTAGTGCAAAGCCTATTCTGCCATCGGCAGGAGTATAAGAGACATTTGACTGTGGACTGTGAAAGTGACCCATCTTAACATTGCTAAAATGGTAAGAACTTCAAACTTCAGTTCCATATGTTGTCAAGTTCAGTCTCTGTACACAGAAGGGACAGTGTGACAGCCTTAATTCTTACTGTGTTAATTTTGAACCTAGTAAGGGTTTGTCTCAAAATAATAGACACTATTATAATCAGGAGCACCTGAAATTATTAAAAATAAATTCCATATTTTTGCAGTGTTCTTCTGCTCTAAGAGAGTAGACTAGACCATCAGACCATGTTTACTGAAAAAAACATCAAAATCAAGGCAGAGTTAGAATGGAACAATTGCTTATAAACGTTGTGGTCTAGGGAGTCTGACATTTCTTCTGATATGGCTGAGTACATAATCACTCCTAACCTCTCTGATCACATTTTAGATTTGGATATCATTTACATAATTTATAAGCATGCAGAAAACATCCCAGAGGGCAAATAAACACATCAAGAATGAAAGAGAAGAAACACTGAAAATTATCCTTTGATTCGTTTTACTTCTCTTTTTTGGATCTATTTTAGGATGCTAGCTAAGCTACCAAATAACTTTTCTCACAAGCACTTTAGTATACTGAGTGTGTTTTCTATTTTAATGTCTAATCCAGTTATTTTTATTCATCTCCCATTGGTAAATTATTCCATGGATTCCAACTTCCAGAATATAATTCCCAGTGTTTCAGGGCAGTTCCTTGGGAGATGTTTCACAATGAGCACGTTATTTCAGAGCATTTACATCTACCAGTTTATAGAAAATGTAATCTGCTCAGCTTTTAACCATCCTTATTAATTAAGAAGCACAATGGTAATGCTTAATCAATCCTGGCTCCTTTTGAAAATGTTACCCTACATTTTTCTTGCATATATTTCAAGTTTTCAGTCCATAGCATGGTATCACTCTTTTGTGACCAAAAATGATTAATAAAAATTTCTTAACTTAAACCAACAAATAAAATAAATAGTAATAACCAGAGGTCACCAGACTTTTTGCCAACTGGGGAAGGATAGAAGTCAGAGGAAAGAATATTTTAAGAGCAAATCCTTAGGCAAGTAGTGACAAAATCCTTGTCCTTGAAGCTTATATAAATAACTTTCCAGTGTTTTTTTAACCTTTTCTCTCCCCTCCCCAGTCCCCTCAGCAATGAGGCATGTCACTCCACTCGTTCACATCCATCTTTTTTTTATTGATGTCCACTTTGGTGTCTGTACAGGTCATCAATTTTGCTGCCTCTTAGGCAGCCAGTGGGAATGTACAAGTTAAGTCACTGGACTTTGTGTGTTGAGCTTGAGGCGGAGAGAAAGAGAGGAAGTGTCAGCTTTCTTTAGCACTAACAGTCCCAATCAGATACTGGCTCTGGGCCTCATAAATCTTGTGGCTGACCCAGGTGAACCCTGAGGCTCCACGCTCACTGAAAACTGATCAGGCCTCTGCTTAGTTTAACAGGCCGTTCTCAGTGACAAGTGAAGGGTTCAACAAATGCACAAAACAGATATATATTAGTTGAAAAACTAATGGCTTTTAAAAGAATGTTTGACAATTGTTTAAGCCTGTCTGTAGATCCATTATACTGATAAACGACTGCCTTGGTGAATACTAAAGCAGGGCTGGTTAGGAGGACACCCACTTAAAGTTAGTGGGTTTTTTTCTCCTTTTCCCCCCTCCTTTGGTCATCTGGGTGTGCACTCCATAAGCAGCACATCTAGAACACCTAGGAAAGTACCTGTGCTGCGTAAATTTAACCTTGCAGCCCAAGTGGAATTAAAAAGACTCTGAGACTGCCCTCAGTGACCTGCAATTGACCGCTTGAACTTCTAAGTTAGGGTCAGGTGGAGCCCAGAATAAGAGGTCAGAAGCTGGTCAGCTTTCCCTAGCCCTAACATGCTGAATAGGAAGACTTTATTGCTGTGATTTATGCAATTGGCCGAGACAGGTTAAGGAGACCTTAAAACACACCATAGGGCTCACTTGCACGGGGACACTGTCCTCTCAGAAAATAAATTCTGATTGTCCAGCTGGAAATCTCTTAGGGATACGCCTTGAAGTATTTTACCCTCTCTGTCTACAGATTCATTCCCACACTCGACCCCTGAATGTGACAGGGTTAGTGTTTCCAGATTTATTTAAACAATACCAATGCACCAAACGAAGCACTTTCAAACCTGATTAATTGCAAAGGCAGAATAACCATCAGTAATGAATTATTTGGGGGAGCAGTAAACTCCTACAAAAGTTAACTCTTAAATCAGTTGCTTCAGAGGTCCAACCACAAAGAAACTATAATATTTAGACCTTTCTGAAAAAAGAGAATTTGGGATTTGTGTTTGTCTTTGAAGCTTGGTTCTTGTGAACTGTATCAAGTCTTTTTGGATAACATACATGAAAATTATGCTGCTTTTATTGAAGAGTAAATTTTAGAGCTCTTACAAATAAGTTCCTGTTCCTAGTTTGTGCACAGTGGACTCAGAAACTGATCGACACTCATGATTTCCACTTTTACAGAAATGTGCAATATGTAGCTGCCATTCTTTGTTCAGCTTCCATGTTTGTAGTGAACCAACAATGTGGCTTTTGTGACACAAGTCATGATATAGTCATGAATGTCAGTTTTACTCAGGCTGAAAACAAAGAATTGAACCCAGGTCTTTCACAGATAAAAAGCTACTTGATGCTATAAACCTTTAAACTACCTTTCTGCTTTTTCACAGGACATTTAGTGCTTCTGGGTGCATTTGCCTCTATAACTCAGACTGGCTCTGATCTAATAAATGCAATTCACAAGGTATTAGTCTGTAATGTGGTCTAATTTCATTTGGTAAATGAGAGAAAAAGGTAAAACTGTGAAAGATATTCACTTTAAAAAATGGCTAGTGTGTAATATTCAGCAGCTAATTTCCATAAGTTTTTTTTTAACATCTTTATTGGAGTATAATTGCTTTACAATGGTGTGTTAGTTTCTGCTTTACAACAAAGTGAATCAGTTATACATATACATATGTTCCCATATCTCTAAGACACACTTTAAACAAAGGGTGTGCATGCCCCAAATAGATGTGTATGTATGGGATTAGGACCACTCAATCAATGAGTGCTCTATCACTTTGTAAGGTAAATAACAGCCAACCAAATTATGTGTATAGTTAACTTATGCAGGACAAGCTCAAAGGTTATAAAATAATAAATGTTGTGGAAAAATATTTTTGGGGTACTTACCTGGTGCACAGTGGTTCAGACTCCTCCCTCCCAACACAGGGGGCACGGGTTTGATCCCTGGTCAGGAAACTAGATCCCACAAGCATACCACAACTAAGAGTTCACATGCCACAACTAAGGAGCCCTTCTGCCACAACTAAGGAGCCCTCGAGCCACAACTAAAAGACCTAGTGCAACAAAATAAATAAATAAATATTAAAAAAATATTTTTGAACAAGTATTTAGCTGATTGATCCCAAGACCTCTGTGTTTTGTCAAGGTTACACTGATTTTTCTTCCCCCTCTTTAGTGTGGCCCAATGACCTATTTCTTGAACATAGGGCCTAGCTGTAAAAGGCACATTTCTAATGAGCCTAGAAAAACTTCTTATATATTTTTTGAAAAATATGCAAGATTCTATTGTACGGGATGGAGGAAAGGAAAGGACCCTCCTTCTTGCATATCTTACTATAATGCTTTTCTTCTGGTTGTGGAAAGTGGACCCTCACCCGGGTTAGAGCTTCTACAGATATGAATGAGGCCTGATGAGAGTCACCCAAGGAAAGTTAAGGAAAGGATTAGAAGTTTCAAGAAAGGCCTTTCTCCTCAGATCAGACCGTCATAGCCTTTGTCTTCTCAGCAGCTCAATTGTCTTTTGCCGGTGGGTTCCCATGCTTTAGTGTGGTTAAAATGTTGTTTTCCTGCTGCATTTAATCTCTTGTAAAAAGGGTATCTTCATTCTTGAACAATAAAAATTAAAGCTAATGTTCCCAGTTCACTGTAAATAGCTTTTTGGAAACTCAGTTAATTAAATCTTCCATTATGAAGTATTTTCTATTACTAGAAGAAATTAAAAGTAGACAGGGAACACAGGGCAGCCATTAATGAGGTTACTGAAGATGCAAAGGGATACTGCATTATGAGACTGGTTCCAGAGAACGTCTGCGGTATAGCAAATCCCTAAAGAAGTGAGTTTGCTGTACCAATGATCACTATCGATCAGTAAGTGTTTTTGAAAGCTCTTGCAGCAGTCAATGGGCAATTTAGTCTTTTGCCCTTGGAACTAACTGTTGATTGATCCATGAATGACCTTGTTAAAAGAATAAACAGATTAATATTGAAAACTTGTTAGTAAGTAATACATTAGGAATTTAACGTTCTGAATAGTTCGGCCCTTTTAGAGCCGTTCAGTCCTTCCCATTCTGCATGGACTAAATCTCCTCAACTTTTTATGTTATTCCTTTAATCCATGCCAACTCAGTTTGCAGGATTTCCTCATCACTTGTGTTCAAAACCATTTCTGTATCAATGAATATTTGGGAGAGTTGAATCCTTTCCAATTGTTTTTTCCTGCCAACTCTGTTGGGGTTTTCTCTCTTTGGATTAAAATTAAAATATAAAAATATGGTCTTGTTTTCTTATCATCACCAATAATTTTTACAATCTTAAGAACACTAACTTTAGGTATTATGGCCAAATTTCAGCTCAAACAACATGCCATTTTTTTTCCCAGAATGCAATCAATATAACGTTACTGACAGAGAATGGTTGTCTTCTCAGTCTGCCGTGAGGCACTACTAGCAATAAGTAATTGTCAGTTGTGTTCCAGACCTGAGACGCAGCAAGTTGCTTACTCCTATGCGTGGCAGTTGGCTTTATTCAACAAGCTGCAGGTCACAAACAGGGGCTGTGAGGATTGCCTCTCTTGATACATTAAGAATAATTTCTCTCCTTGTGTATTTCTCAACTCTGCAGTTCTAGGATCTTACATTTAACTTGTCTTGGGAAGCCTTTTTCTGTCAAAGGAAAAAGTGCTTAAACTGATGGGAGGCTAATTTTGAGGGCCTATAATCACAAAGAAGATAGCCCCACTCTTTCTTTATGGACAATAGGTTGATATACCTTTCATAATTTAGTTTTACTGAATAATAAAAGCCAACACATTAAGGCTTCAGTATGCCTACTGAACTAAGTGTTTTTATTTACATTAACTCAATACTCATAACAACACTATTAGATAGATTCCACTGATCGTCACTGAACGGCTGAAGAAACTGAGGCACAGAGATGGTAAAGCTTCAGGACAGATAGTCAGTAGTTGGTGACAGGAATTCAACCCAAGAAATTTGCCCTTGGAACCTGGCTTATGAACATGCTATATACCACATCAAACAATTAATGAGGATTAGATAAAGTTAAACTGGGCCAGCGCTAGGCAAAATCATGTGAACTACTTGCATCTTTGTATCTTAGTGTCCTCTTGAGAAAACTACTTGACATCTTTCATGTCCTTTTCAAGGACCCTTCCCTTACAGTTAGGAGCAGTCTTTACCCCATCTGCTTATTCTCTGCCACCATTCACACCTTATGTAGAAGAAAGAATGTAGTATTCATCATTTATGCATTGACTAAATCCATTCACACTGTGATATCTTCTTGTAAGTAATTTATATTCATTCATTCATTCACTCCACATATATGTATTGAGGTTTTATTGTGTTCCAGAAACCTCTTTCCTTTCCCTTTCCTCCCTTCCTTCCTTCCTTCCTTTCTTCCTTCTTCCCCTTCCCTTTCTTTTCCTTCCGTTGTCCTTAATTCCCTTCCTTCTCTCTTAAAGAAGTACGGCAATGAAGTGGAGGAGATGTAAGGTCTTCTTCTTGCTTTTGAAATTCTGCTAAACCACAGACTGGCCTCAAGGTAAACCTTTTTAACCATTTTGAAGAGAAGAAGACCAACAGAGTCAGAAAGTCACTCACTTCTCCAAAACCAGATAGTCCTAATACCCTGGAGAAGCTTAAAAAAAATACACATAGACCCCTCTGAAGCCTTTACAAATTCCTCTCGATTTTAGGGCTTAGATTCATAGACTTAGCAGGCAAGCATTTCATGCGAAGTGCTCCAAGCACAGTGCTCTCCTGTGACGAGCTGGCAGAGCATTTGCCCTAACTTCTTCAGGGAAAAGTGACGGGGCATTTTTGTTTATGCGATATAGTACTTGAGTTTTGCTTTCAGCTGTGCATTTTACATACACAATTTCAAATGAAGAATTAATTGAAACCATCATATTTTAGCAAAACCTTTATGGCAGCTATCTAGAGCATGAATCACATCATTTGAAATAATCTTGGGTTTGCAACATGATTTGTGCTTTTAATGAGCCTGGTCTAAACCATGGGTTTAATGCAGAACCAATTCAGTTAAACTTCAAGCTTTTACCGATTTTGCTGTAAATTTTTTTTTATAGTTCTAATGCTTAAGGGACTTTTGTCAAACTTTTTGGTGACAACTAGATCAAAAAAACCCACAGTTAATTGGCTCTATATCTCTCCAGAGCTGGCAGAGAACAGGAATTGCAGAATGCAACTGGCAGAGCCAAATACACACAAAGACAATGTAATAACGTTTCAAAAGAACAGTTCCATGGGGTTCTTTGTTGGAAGTATTATTTTGTCTGCTTTCAGTGATTTACTGGTCTTTTTTTTCCTTCTAGATTTCATTCCAGAACTTAGAAAAGAACAGAATTAGAAATGAGAAGAGAAAAATACAATTCTTTATACCTTTCATAGACCACAAAACACATCCAGTATAAGACTAAAATAATAAAAAAACTAACATTGGAATTTGTTGAAATGCTACATTTATGTGACTTTATTTTGTATTTAATTTAACTTACGCATTTATACTCACACTTATTCCAGAAATATTTTAAGTTTCTTCAATAACAGAGGAAAAGCAAAGTGATATAAATTTAAAAGCCACAAAAAAGAAGGAAAAGCAAAAGCGGACATGTAATAGAATTAAAATGACCAAAGAAAATACGTTCATTAAAAGATGTACATTAGCCTTTAGGGAAATTCAGATTAAAACCTCAGTGAGATATTATCACACATCTATTAAAATGGCTTAGTCATATGGTAGTTCTATTTTTAGTTTTTTAAGGAACCTCCATATTGTTCTCCATAGTGGCTGTATCCATTTACATTCCCTCCAACAGTGCAGGAGGGTTCTCTTTTCTCCACACCCTCTCCAGGATTTATTGTTTCTAGATTTTTTGACAATGGCCATTCTGACCAGTATGAGGTGATACCTCATTGTAGTTTTGATTTTGAGGACACGGGGAGGGGGGAGGGGAAGCTGGGGCGAAGTGAGAGTGGCATTGACATATATAAGGTACCAAATGTAAAATAGATAGCTAGCAGGAAGCAGCAGCATAGCACAGGAGATCAGCCCGGTGCTTTTCGATGACCTAGAGGGGTGAGATAGGGAGAGTGGGAGGGAGGCTTAAGAAGGAGGGGATATGGGAATGTATGTATGCATATGGCTGATTCACTTTGCTGTACAACAGGAACTAACACAGCGTTGTGAAGCAATTATACTCCAATAAAGATGTATAAAAATAAATAAGTAAACAAAATGGCTTAAATAAAAATACTGGCAATACCAAGTGCTGGTGAGACTGTAGAGAAAATAGACCTCTCACACATTGCTGGTGGGAATGCAAAATGGTGCATCCACTCTGGAAAACAGTATGGCAGTTTCTTACGAAGTTAAACATATACCCACCATATGAATCAGCAATATCACTCCTGATGTTTATCTGTAGAAATTAAACCTTATATTGACACAAACTCCTGTAGATGAGAGTTGATAGCAGTTCTGTATGTTAGTGTCCCACACTGAAAACCATCTAAAGCCTTCCAATGGGTGAGTGTACAAACTGGTACTGAGCAATAAAAAGGAACAAGATGCTAATACATGCAATACCTTAGATAAACCTTACAAACGATGCTATGCTGAGTGAAAGAAGCCAGTCTCAAAAGATTACATACTGTACGAGTCCATTTATATGACAGGCTAGAAAAGACAAATACAGTGGTGGGAAACAGCAGAGGTTGCCAGTGTTTAGGTACAGGAAATGTGTGATTGTTCTGAATCCTGATTGTGATGGTGATCACACAAATCTATACATGTGTTAAAATACATAGAATTGTACAACAAATAGAAAAAAGGTAAGGCTAAAGTATTTAGATTTCAAAGCTGTCTCCAGGTTTTATAATGGGACAAAGAAAAGTTGTTCAGTTACATAATTTACAAGATACATAATGGAGAAAAAAATACTGGGAACTCTGAGGAAGTTCAACTACTATTTATGTTGATACCAGATGTGCCTTCACAAAGGGAACAATGTGTTAATCACACAATAAGGTCCTACATGAACTATAATGAGTTTCACTGAAATGTTTCATTTGGGGTGCCTCAATATAGGCAGATGGCATCATAGCAAAACACAGCTGAGTAAAATTAATTCGAGGTGTGTCAACTCCATGTAATCTAAGAAAAAAAAATCCTGATTTTGCTCAATCTAGAGGTAAATTTTAACATAGCCTTTGAAGAATCTTCTATATAGCTTTGCTTTCAAATAATATTGGTTTCTAAAGACTACTTTTAATGATTACAAGCACAAAACAATGTAAAGGAAGGGTGGAGAAGGCAAGGGTGAAAGGGTAAGGTGTGGTCATTAAGACATAAAGACATAAAATTAATTTTGTGGCACCCGTATCAACTCATTGTAGTCATAAAATGTGTGCAGGTATAAAACACCAATTTTCAACAGCATTTTTATGTCACAAATTTTAAATAAGAGAATAATGTTCTGTATAAGTGGCAAATGTTCAATCCAATTTAATAATTTAAATTCCCTGTTCATTCATGTCACTTCAAAAAAGCTTAATTTACAAACTTAATCTGGAGAAAACACAATAAAATATAATATACTTTAAGTGCTTCCTCTTGTGTTTTGGTTACACTGGACAGAAGAGAAATCTCTGGTTATCGTTTGACATTAAGCCTTGAATGTCATCGAAAAACATAAATATGTGTATATTTGTTGTCATGTCTTGGGAAATTCAGTACTTTACTCACTTCGGTAGAGGCAGTGTTGCTTTAGACTAAAAATAAATTGAAGAAAATTACATAAACCATACCAAATCTCTTGGAATTATCAAAGAGATAATGAGAATATAGAGGAGATATATTACTATAGCAAAACCCTAATACACATGCACACACATTTGAAAATCATATGACAATAATTGAAAAATTTATGAATATCATATAATCAAGAAATATTCCATAAATATTCTTTCACTTAAAAAATATCTTAAAGTATTTATTTAAAATGCCATTCCCTGAGCGCTTCAGTATATACCACTGCTATTTTGCCTAATGCATTTGAAATTATTTGCAGATCCTTATTTCTCAAAGATGAGCTCTAACTGTGTCAACCCTTTCCTAGGCAGCAATTTTTTGACTCATAGATCATTCTGATTCTAATGAGTTGGGAGTTCTATCTATTCATTGCTATTGGGTTGGCCACAAAGTTTGTTCAGGTTTTTCCAGAACATCTAGCAGAAAAACCCGAACGAACTGTTTGGCCAGCCCAATATTTTGTTTAAGGCTTCCTATTGCTAATCATGGCATTCCTTTAAAAAAAAAAAAAAAAAACAAATAAAAACAGAAAAACCCAAAACTTAAATGTTATCATTTTTTTTTGGAGAGCCTAACCATATGCACTGTGTGCCAACATGCCCTGAACAGACACACTGTGATATTTTGTCTAACTGACATCTTTTTCATGGTCAGCAAATTCTTCCCTGGGAAGGGAATTGGCCACAACTCTTTCAGATTACATGATTACCATTTGATACTCTGAAGAAATAATGTAACCTTGAGGATGAGTTATTGTACGGAGAATATTTTCTGTGATCTAGTGTGGGCCAGTATAAATTTTTTTAAAAAATGGATGTTTTGATAATTCAGTACAATGACAATTCAGAATGAATGCCAATCTAGTTGTCAAACTCAATGAACATATTGCCAGAAATATGTAAACCATTTAATAACTATGCTAGGAATGTAATATTTACTAATTGTATCAAAGAGGCAAATCTTATCAGTTTCTCTATATCTTACCTTACATCTTATATCTGTTAAAACACCTTCAAGGTTTCTCTGTTGCTCTAAGGAGAAAACTCCAAATTCTTATAAGGGTATACGACTTCCTCTAGGATCTATGTCCTGGTTACTTCTGTAGTCTAACCATGCTTTACTTCGCTCTACCTACCCCATGCTGTAGCTGTCCACACCGTCTAAAGTAGCTGTTTATTCGTGCAGTTCTGCTTGCCTGAAGTACCCCTTCTCCCCTGTCTGCGTGGCAAATTCTTCCAAGTCCATCAGAACTAGCCACTTTGGTCACTTCTGTGCAGCCTCTTCTATGGCAGGTTTAGATGTGATATTTGTCTTGCTCCACAACGTTCTGTGTCCAACTCTAAAGAGAAGACATGACATTGTTTTTATCCAATCATTTACGTGCCAGTTGCTCTCACTACACTGAGTTTTTGGAGAATAGGAATTTAATTTTTAAAAAATCTTTGTATCTTATCAGACTGTCTGGTGTATCGTTGATGCTCAATAATGTTGACTGAATTAAATGTGTGTGGCCGTGATAATGGCAGGAGGGCATAGTGCTGAAGATGAGGGAGAGGAAAGGTACGCACCAAACAACTTTCCCTCTGAGGACTAATTTGAGAAGATTCAATACACAACTGTGAGAAAGATATAGCAGGCGAGATTTTTGACTGGGATTTATGAACTGTGCCCAGAGAACAGCAGGATTTTAAAGGCCGTATGGACATAAGTTTTCCATAATGTTTTAGAAGTGAAAACAAAAATGAGGAGTCACTAACATGTCCACACCTTCCAGTTTAACTCTTGAATTAATTTGCCGATTTTGCTTTTTAAAAAGCAATTTACACTGTGTAAACTGCTATGAAATTTCTCTGTGACCTTGGGAAAGTCATTTAATATCGCTAGGCCTCAAAATGCTTATCAAAGAAATGAAAGGGATTTAGTATTCACACTAAACCAATATTTTGTTCTTCATTGATATCTTAATAGTTTAATGAAAGCCATATTTTATAGGCTTAGTACATAGAATCTGACTTTGTTTTGTGACTTAATTGATGGGCTGCTCAATAATCTCCCAAACCAACTAGTTTTTTTCCGCATTGGCTTGTTACAATATTTAACATTCCCACCCAGATTTGTTTGGGTTCAAGGTTATCCCTTTATGGATCTCTTTAAAATGCCAACAAACTGTCTAGAGGATAGACATATAAACTCATTAATACATATTCAATATGGATTAATGATCTTTAAAACTTAAATCTGATTGGATCACTGCCTTACTTAAAATCTTCCCAATGCACTTAGGATAAAGAGAAAGTTCTTATTGTGGCCTTTGAACCCTAGAAATTCAACTTTCACCTCCCTATCCCCCTCTCCAGACTTATCCCCATCACTCTCCACCAGCTCTTTTAGTCTCCTGCAATCACTCTGCTACTGCTGGCTGTCCCCCTCACCAGTTTTTCCTAGACAGCGTAGTGAGCACCTAGTTATCTTTGGTTTGCCACTTAATTGCTGCTTTCCTGGGGCAGTGTTCCCTGACCTTCAGGACTAAGTCACGTCCTCCTATTCCAGACTTCCAGAGCACCATGTGCCTCTGTGCCACTGGCTTCACAGCACTTCTCCTACGATTATCAGATTACTGTCTGTCTTCCTTACTTGATCATAAACTCCCTGAGGACAGGGATTATGTCTGCTTTTGCTTACTGTTACATCCTTACTGCCTATCATGATCCCTAGTACAGTACTATGCCCTCCAGAGATATTTGTTGCATGAATGAAGGAATAAATGATTAAATGAATAAATAAATATATCATCCAACCAATCAGCTCTGAGCCTTAAAACGGCACTGAACTTTGTGGAATGAGATTAAAGGTAGATTAAAAAGCAAAGCTTCCCAGTGGCCTTCTGGGATGCCCCCTCCTCCCTCAGCCTGTATCCTTTCTCCCTCATCTCCTAGTCCTCCCCTTTTCGTTCACCCCATTTCAGCACAGTGGCCTTCCTGTGGCTCCCCAAACACATCAAGCAGACACTGACCTTGGGGCCTTTGGGCATTGGCCTGTCCTCCTATGAGCTTTCCTCCAGACTTCCTCATGGCCAACTTCTAGTTCATGGGGAGCACAATTTTCTTCCCACATTGAGCACCCCTACAGTCCTCCTCTTCCCTCCCATGCTTTACTTTTCTCTTTTGCATACCATATTATCTGCTGACATACTATATGATTTATTCATTTATTATATTTATTATTCTCTTTCTGTTTCCCTTCTTATAATGTAAGCTTCTTGGGGCCAGGGATCTCTGTTTGGTTCACTGATATAACCCAAATACCTGCTTGGAACACTGCTTGATGACACGGGGTAGCTCGACAAGTATCTGTTGAACGAATGAAGGGAAGGACGTGGGCAGGAACACTGTCTACGTGAAGTGTAGAATGGAAACTACCAGGCAATCAGCAGTCACTAGATTCCTGACGGAGGGCAACAGGAGAAAGGTAGCATTTAAAAGACAAAATTATCCACTCCTTCATTTTATATTAGGCCCAACACTGCTTTTTTTTTTTTTTTTTTTTTTGGTACGCGGGCCTCTCACTGTTGTGGCCTCTCCCGTTGCAGAGCACAGGCTCCGGACGCGCAGGCTCAGCGGCCATGGCTCACGGGCCCAGCCGCTCCGCGGCATGTGGGATCTTCATGTGGGATCTTCCCGGACCGGGGCACGAACCCGCGTCCCCTGCATCGGCAGGCGGACTCTCAACCACTGCGCCACCAGGGAAGACCCCAACACTGCTTTTAAGTTAATGAACATTTATGGAGAAAGATTGTAATCTACTCCATATTAATTTATCTAATAGATAAGCGAATGGGAATGGCTATGCTTTTGACAAAAGAGAGATTTCTGCCTTTGAGTTCTCCTGTGTAAACATGGCAGATGGTTATATAAACATAGTACTTAAGAACTGTATTTGGCAAAGAAACAAGAAATATTCTTACAGGGACATTCTGCACTTTTCTTTATAAGAACTAGAGAATTGTGTAAAGACATGAAGTTCCTTCCCCTCCAATGTGTGAAAAGTGAGTATCTACTACCATGTTCACCTGACTCAACAAGATTACCAAACTGATCAAGCTTTCTTGCTTTTACTCCAGTTGGATAACTGACAAATTTGATGTTTATTACCTTTATACTTAGGAGAAATGTATTTGAGCTTTATTCTTTAATGTTGACACTAGGTTTGATATTTAACACTTGAAAAATCTGGATTCTCATGAAGTACGAAAAGGAAAGAAAAAATAATGAGAGTAACCCGAAAGCATTTTAAGTAATACAACACCTTTAAGAGGGAAACTTGCGGAAATTTTCCATTCAGTGGAAAATCTTTAAGTTGGGTTTAAAAACCAATTGTATCAGACTTAGAAGAGGTTAGATCATTTTTAAGGTCAAACTTGAAGTCACAAGGAAGATAATGCAGACTTGATTCTCAAGTACAGCTGCCAGGAATGTATTTAGCCTGTTAATAAACAGATAAAGAAGGATCTTTTGTTTCCTCTACTGTTGCTCTTTGAATCCTTACATGATTTCTCTGCCCACACTTCCTCTAAGCTGTTTTCTCCCAAAGGATGGTTTTATGTGGTGGTTTTCCTCCTACATCCCCCCACCCCCACCCCGCAGTCTTCAATCATTTTCAAAGAATAGGAAGAGAAAGATAACTAATCATATACCGTTAACAATGCTATCTTCTTAATGAAATTATTTAGGCTACTGAAGTCCTCTCTATCCATGCTGTAGTTGTAAAAATTATTTGCATTACATTTTCTTATGACTCTTGTTATGTTGGCATTTGTATCTCTTATTTTATAGGAAGATTTCTAATTGAAGTCCAATGGTCTAGATTTCAAGTATCTAGGCAACGACTCTTGTTATATAATGGATATTTAAAGCATTACATCAGAAAAAGACCAGAGCAAACAAAATAAAGCTGCAGGTAGGTGGGGTCATGAGATATGTGCCTTGAATCCAAGAGCTGCAAACCTTGTTATTCAAAATACTGGAGAACTGGGAAAGCTTCATTCTCTCCACCAGTTTTAGAGAGTGAACAAGCTTAACCCACTGAACAACACTCTGAAATGTTTCTAATTCCCTTACTATCAATGCAGGTAGACCAGAGAATGTGGAGAGAATTTTACCTTAGGGAAATGTACTGCTGTGCACTTTCAGTAACTGTATAGTCCATTTCTGCCTCTATGCTTGGAAATTAACAGCATGTTAACAGGACTATTGCCTACACTGTGACACTGTCTGCTTAGGATTAGGCCATTAAATATTGATGGAGATAATTGTTCGTGCACTTGAACGTCAGAAAGATGGAACTAAGAGTAGTTTAACTGGCATTTGTCTTTCTGCTTGGTAAATAAAGGGATGTATTTTAAAGTACAGAATAGGTATTACCATGTACTCAGTTCCATAGCCAAAGCATCATTGACCAGAAACTGTGGCTTGTAAAAATGTTATAGTAAAATTTAAATGAAACAATTCAGCTGAGCTTTGTTGGAATTTACTGAAATAGAATGTGATAGAACTGAGCCTTAAGAACATGCAAGCAGGATTTTTTGCCATTTACCTAGTGTTTTTTTTTTTTTTGCGGTACGCGGGCCTCTCACTGTTGTGGCCTCCCCCGTTGCGGAGCACAGGCTCCAGACGCGCAGGCTCAGCGGCCATGGCTTACGGGCCCAGCTGCTCCGCGGCATGTGGGATCTTCCCGGATCGGGGCACGACCCCGTGTCCCCTGCATCGGCAGGCGGACTCTCAACCACTGCGCCACCAGGGAAGCCCTATCTAGTTATTTTTTAATTTTAAAATGATAGTCACAAGTATTATGGTAAGAACTGCTATAGTAGTTAGTGTGTTTTATAATCTAGAGGATTTCTTATACTTTTACCAAATAATGCCTTACACAGCCTGCTGACTAATAAGTCTCTAGGACTTTATTGCATTGCGGTTTGTCATGTAAAGTGTCTGTCTTCCTGACCAGTTTGTGATCTTCCTGTGGGCTCTAGAGCACAGGCTCAGTAGTTGTGGCTCATGGGCTTAGTTGCTCCGTGGCATGTGGGATCCTCCCGGACCAGGGCTTGAACCCGTGTCCCCTGCATTGGCAGGCGGATTCTTAACCACTGCACCACCAGGGAAGTCCCCCCCCCTTTGATATTCTTACCTGGTTATAGAAATATCTCATCTGACAGAACTGAATAAAACTAGCTTTGAACACTCTGCTGAGGCTTTAGGAGACAGTTTAGATGATTGGTAAAAACATGGTCCTTCATGACAAGCAGGCTTGTGTTGGGATTGAGGCTCTATCACTTACTAGCATGTGATTTTGGCAGAGTATTTAAAATTTTTTACCGTTAACTTTTCCATTAGTAAGACAGGGATAACAATGTCTACTTCTTAAGCTGTTCTGACAATAACTGAAATAATGTATTTAAAAGATCTAGCCACAGTGCCTAGAACACCATAGACTTTCAATGGCAGTAATTACTTTTTTTAAATTACATGTAAAAATAATTGGGGCTATTTTAAGAATCTATCCAATGAGTCTGTCTTTTAATTAAAACATATCACAGAGCAACAGTGTCTGGAATATGACAACAATGCTGGGGGATTATTTGTTTAATTAAAATGACTTTCAATATTGTTTCTTTTATGCTTACATTTTATCTATGTATCTATCTATCTACCTTTAATATTCTTAGCCTGTGTGCCACTAATGACTTGATGGATAAATTGAGCCAACCCCAAGTTAAATCAGAACACATCTCATGATTTGGTGAACACTGTTGTTATGGACTGAACTGTGTCCCCTCATGTTGAAACCCTAACCCCCAGTACTTCAGAATGAGACTGTATTTGGCTTAGGGCCTTTGAAGAGATAATTAAGTTTAAATGTTAGGGTGGACACGAATCCAGTTTGACTGGTGTCCTTGTGTGAAGAGGAGCTTAGGACACACAGAAGAGACTCAAGGAATGCACATGCATGGAGCCAAGTCCACGTGAAGACACAGGGAGAAGAGGGCCATCTGCAAGTCAAGAGCAAAACCTCAGAAGAAATCAACCCTGCTGATCCCTTGATCTTGGACTTCTGGCCTCCAGCACTATGAGAAAATAAATTTCTGTTAAGTCACCCAGTTTGTGGTATCTCGTTATGACAGCCTGAGCAAACTAATACAACTGTGAACAGTAAACCAAATCCAATTCAATTTTAATTTGACAGAAACTGAATCAAACAAATAATTTAAAAAATTTACCCAAAGGAGAAAATTCATTAAGGCTGATTCTAAGTGCATTCTGGCATACGTGAGGTGGAGAATTACAAATGTATTTCTTTTGGACCGTTTTTAAAAATTCTTATCTACCTGCTCTCAGGAAAGAGCCTCTGTCACTTGACACACGAGCGCACAAATACTGTGAATGAAACCTACGGAAATGTTCAACATGTCCATCTTAACAGACCCTCATGGTGGAATGAGTCATATTCTCACTCATTTTATTGTTACATTCATTGACTAAGCCAAGAGTGTTACTTAAGATACATTAAAGACACATATTAAAAACTAGAAACCATTTTCTTTCAAAATTTTTTTGAGAAATGCATAATGCATATTCACTTTTATAATTGCCTTTTTTCCCCAACTACACCAAATTTCTACTGTCAAAGCTAGAAAACCTCTGTAGAACTAAGAGAGCTAAAATTTTACTTCGAACTTTCTTCTAAGTAGACAGAGTTTCATTCACAACCAGTTAAAGATATCTTTGTATCCTACTTATTGCAATAATAGACCGGATGGATTCTTGGTAAAACCTGAGTATTTTTAAATGCTCTATATGTTCTAGTTCTAAATTGCATGTTTTAAGCATATTGCTTTGAAATCCTGAAAAAAATGCATACTGAATTTTGATGTGTTCTAAAACAGTCATGAAAATTAACATCTTCCTTCAGCCCAGGGCCAAACAGATTTTTTTGCAGGGCCAAATTAGAATCTGCCTACAGGCTTCAGATAAAAAAAGGTAGCGAGCAGGCAACTTTTTAAAGTCAGAAAAGGCAAAGTAATCTTACATGGCTATCTTTTTTGGTAATCTAAGTAGCTGGGGAAGGGAATAATCTTTTAACTTAACCTTAACCCTCCAGAGTATGTGGGTGGTGATAGATCTTTTCCAGGATAAGCAGGCATAATGGTACTTTACATCCTATTGGCAACAAATTGTTTTAATATAGAAATATAAATTACTGGGAGTGAAACGTGTAGGGCATGTTAACTAGGTATTCTCCTTAAATATTTTTTGTTAGAGTTTACATTTGAGCAGGTCTAACTTGTCATATGGAGTTGGGAGGTCAGAAACCAGAATCATGGATTACTAATTTCAGATTGCTATTTCTACCAGATGTGAAATTCCAAAGGTGATACTCCATAGATGATAGACATTTACTCTTCTCGCTGCTGCAGATAAAAGCCCTTCTTGTAGAGCTGATTTCCAGCATTGTGTTCTGCTGGGTCCTTTAGTGGGTCACTTCTTGGTTCACTCTGATCAGCTCTTTCACAGTTTTATATTCCTTGCTAGTCTGCTGAAGAGTTTCTTACAAGGAGAGTCTGGAAGGGAATCAGGTGGCCAGCCAGCCAGGATGTTTCCCGTACAACAGTATTTTATGGCCCGTTACAAAGCCTCTAAAATGGGACTCATTCTTTTGCAGTTAGGCCATCAGATTACAGTTCTAACTCTTGGGGTGTTGGCCATATCCAAATCAAGACATCCTTAGAGTTAATGTGATCTGTCTCTTCTCTGGAGTCCCCAATGATACTGGCCTGCAGGATGGTCATTTTAACTGGCCGAGTAAGAAGTACTGAAACCTCATTGCAGTCTTTTCATCTTCCTTTGAATCCTTTTCCAGGGCAGTTACCCCTGGCAGGCTAAGCTCTAAGGGGTTGATAAAATACCCCACTTGTTCTCCATTGCACTCATTTTATTTGATGTGCTGACACAGTCAAATGACTCCTCAAAGACATCATGTTGGCTGCAGTTTCTCCCTCCCCTCCTGCCTCCAATCTTTGTATTTTCTAAGCTGCTTCAAATCTTTGAGGAGTGAGTCCTATGGGAAAACCAGAGTACTTAAATCTAGTGGACTGGGGTTACACAAAAAAATATGAAATTGTAATTATGTTATTCTTGGGTTGGAACTGGGGAAACATGAAATTCTTTGTCTAGGAGTACCCAGATTATGAATATAATGAACTGTAATAGAATCTCATGATCTGTCAGTCAAGCCCAGTACTCTTGGTGTGCTAGCTGTGGAGGAATTTTATGATGAGAGTGATCAAATCTAGTTTATCAAGAAAGATGCAGTACAAATCTTTGATTCACAGTCCATCTATTAGAAGTTTGAGAAACTATTTGTTAACCTCTGTGTTAATATGTCTGATGAACACACTCACTGGATTAAATGCTGAGGGGGTTGGGTTATATGTTGCTAGTTCTACAAAATACAAGGATCTCTACAGATTATCCTAACCCATCCCCCCTCCAGTGAATGAATTATGCTTGCTAGTTATTGAGATGAAAAAAATTTCTCTAAACCTTTTGAAAATCTCTCTTTGGAAGACTCTATTTGACCTAACTTATAGTTCTATGTCTGACAGTGCTCAATTAATGCTAAAAAAAAAAAAAAAAACCACCAAAACCCTAGATAAATGTTTAGGGCTGAAAAAAGGGGAACACACATTCTCTCTTTCCCCCTCTGTTACCCTCTCTGTCTCCTTTTCCGATACCAGGTTATGAAGAAAAACGTATGTAAATGACTGAACATTTAGCATCAATGTAGATTAAACTTATTCACTATGTGCCATGTACTGTGTAAGGAGCCATAGAAAGAAAGAAAAGTAAGGTACTGTTTTTGCCCAAAGTCTAATGGAATAAATAGAAAGAAAAAGAGAATGTACCAGAAAGGACATAGTGTGAAGAGTAAGAAAATGAATAAATCAGGAATCATAATGGAAATGTAACCATGTGGAAGGAAAGGAAGTTTTCACAAAATACTCTAAAAATGTAGAAAAAGTGACTTTTTAAAAGCCTAGAACAATTCATAATGAGGAAAATTATATTTTTTGCCCTATAGAAAAGCTTGCAATTCTAATCTATTATAGTAGGACTTGTGTTGTTTGCTAGCTTTTGTTTTTATTTTTATAAGATAATGAATTGTACTCATCTCCCTTGTGATTTGGAGCATAAGTTTTCATATAAGAGGGATGTAACAGAGTAGAAATATTAGCTGTTCTAAACAGAGATCATCTTAGCAACGTTGGTCTTATCAGCTCAAAATAATAATTCCAAACTATAGAAATAGTGAAAAAAAATTGAACAAGGAAATGAAGCTAAGCAAAACTCTGTTATGATATGTTCTCTTTGACCATTGATGTTAACTTGGAGGCTGTAATCAACACTATCTTGTTTCTATCCAATGTCCCATTTTGAGTCCTAGTCATGTTAAATATCTATAGACAGGTAGTCAGAGGCAGAAATCGGACGAAGTTTGACACTTTCAAAATTTGGAAAAGAAAGCTATGGTAAAGAAGTATTTTCTAAAGTATTCAAAGCAAAGATCTTTTAATTACTACTCAGCAGGTAAAAAATAGTTTCTAATAAATCCCTTACAAATACATTGCCATATTTAGATTTGGGTGGCAAATGTTATTAATTAGCTTACCAAGCACTGCCCAAACCCAGTTCTTTGGAACTCAAAATGATTAACAAAACACACACATGTTTAAGATTCTGGGATTATGATAGTATTCACAGTATAGTATTGAAGATGCTCAACTTTTACCAATAACACATTCATTCATGCCTGTATTCATTCATGCATTTTGTATGGTACTATACTTGAGGATACAGAGAGGAACATGGCACAGTTCCAGACCTCAAGAAACCGCAGCCTTTTAAAGGAGATGACATCACCATGGTTTCAAAGTGCTCATATTCTTTCATTATATATACATAATGTGGAATGATGGGTAAGAAGGTTTGGAAGTTAGAAGCCCTTTCTTTGAGTCTTTCTTCTACTGGTTAATAGCTGTGTTCCAAGCAGGGCAGATCCCTATCAGTAAAATCAGGTAGTAATTTGCTCGTTGAGGTAAGGGGATGGTATGAAATAATCCCTGTGATTCACTTAGTACCAGAACTGGAATATTCAAATTGATCAAAAAATATTAGCTATTATTATCATCATATTACTTGAATCTGGACAACAATGATTTTTCCTTTTTGCTCAGAAAAACGCTAAGCAACTTATTTATGAATACACAGATCATAGGTGAAAATACTGGGATTCACACTCAGGTTTCAGTGCCGAGTGAGTTACATGCTCAGTATTTTTTCTTTCTACTATATTAGCTCTCTTCTGAAATAGCTTCATTTCTAAGACTTCCTTGAAAGGATAACACATAATTAATATGGAAAAATTATCGTGTAGTTCTTTCTAAATCTTCTTTTCTGTAGCTTATTTTGCTAAATCTTCTGTAAGAGTTATTCTTTTTACTCTTTCATAGAAATATTTATAATATTGCAGCATGATACTTGTTATTAAATGATGAATAATCATTATTAAAAAAAGTTATTCACTTTTGCCCAACAAAATATCACATTTTGGACCCAGCAACTTTAGACCCTTGATTAACTTTTTGTAGCTACTAAAAGTATTTTTTTTAAAAGTCTTAAGAAAAGATGTCAAGCATGTACTAAAGCTTTGTCAGTTCTGTTTTCAGGCTAGAGTATTTTTTATTAACTGCTAAGTTATACACCCCATTGGAATCCATTACCGTGGCAGGTTTTTCTAGGCAAATAGCACACCAGAGGGATGTTTGGCTTTGAATTTTCTTCTTTCTGATTTAGTTTATTCTTTGGTTGCTAATTTGCATTTTTTCTCTGAAAAAGATTAGAATTATAATACATATGCAAAAGCATAAAGAAAAGGAAGACCCTTGACCCCTCCAACAGTATGAACTTGGGCAAATTAATGTCACCAATTTATGCCTCAGTTTAAACATCTGTAAAAGGGTGTATTAATTTCTACTATAAAGGTCTGTTTTGAGGATAAAATGTGATGATGTGCTGGAGCTGGCCGATTGTTAATTATTCAGGAATTTTGTGAGCTGGGTGTTAAAATCTACGTAGTTTAAAATCAGCATGGGGGAGTATTTACATAATGGAAATTGGCAAATTCTATAAATTAGAGCTTTCCTTTTCCTTCCTGGAGAGCAGGTTTACCAGCACATCACTGGGTAGTCCTTGTAAACTGCTTAGTAAAGTTTTAGGCCTACATTAAGAATTCAATATTCTTAGTTCTTAAAAGTATGATTATGATGTTAATTCAGAAATCTGCATAGGAGCATTTTTCTTCATTATCTCTCCAAAGGCTTGTACCAGTTTATAACTTTATGCTAACAATAAAGATGTCAAGATATTTGTATTAAGAAACCTACCCCTTAGTACCTGCGCATAGGAATCAATTAAATAGGAATATGCCGAGTTTCATTAGAAAAACTTCTCATTAGTTGATAACCAAGAGACCTTAATGAAATGGAGATGCACAAATACTGCTGGTTGCAGGTCATTGTAAGCTTCTTGTATTATTCCTTCTCTTTGGTAGCAACACATAAAATATTTCATGGATTAATCTGAGCTAACACTAGAAAACAAATATGTTCTAAGCATAACCTGCCACCTAATCTCTGTGTTCATCTGTTGGCTTCTATTACTTTTGTTTCTTCTATGAAAGAATTTTGCTTACCTGGAATTAAAGTGTTTGAAAAATCACATACAAATTCAAAACGTGTTTTTAATGATAGGTCCATGGCTTGGCTCTGTAGAGAGCATCCATATATCAAATACCTTCATGGTTCTGTCTTCTAATTGATCTAGACACAGGAAAAGCAGGATTCCAGGCAGAGGAGAGCAGTTTCCCAAACTTCACTTGTACAAGTGATTAGAGGCCACTGTTTGAATTCACATTTAGAGGGTAAACTCAGAAATGGGCCACATTTTTAGTAGAACTGCTTCTACAAGGAGGGATGAGGGGATCTGCTACAACTAGATAGCAGAGGCTGGGGAGAGGAAACTCCCCATTTAGATATAAAATAGAGGAAAGGGTACAGAGAATAAATAAAGCATGGCAAAGGATGTTGAAGGAGTATTTATAGTCAATATTGACTGACAGAAAAAAAATTTGATCAAGGCAATTTTATTTTTTTTTTATTTTTATTTTTTTTTTTTTTTTTATTTTTATTTTTTATTTTTTTTTTTGCGGTACGCGGGGCCTCTCACTGTTGTGGCCTCTCCCTTTGCGGAGCACAGGCTCCGGACGCGCAGGCTCAGCGGCCACGGCTCACGGGCCCAGCCGCCCCGCGGCACGTGGGATCCTCCCAGACCGGGGCGCGAACCCGGCTCCCCTGCATCGGCAGGCGGACGCGCAACGACTGCGCCACCAGGGAAGCCCCCGGCAATTTTATTTTTGATGAAGTTTCTAGGAAAGTTGTTGCTCAGATCCTGTTAACATTTCTTTTATCTTCCTAACATGCTGTTGGTCTGTATAGTTGTATCTTTATTTTATACCTAATATACAAATTGAATAAATGTATAACATATAAATGTATAATCTCACAGTGGTTTTTCTTTTTTCTGATTGTAAATGTTTTATAATTTAAAACATTTTAAAATTTCAAGAAATAGAGGAGTGTATGAAGTGTAGATAATCTCATCCCTCAGATAAAACTACTGTTAAAATTTGGGTAATAATCTTTTAGACTTTTTAAAAACAAGCACGTATATTCAAATACATACATACATGTATACATTCAAATACATACATAAGCATACATATGTATTATTGTTCATTTGCTTGTTTGTTTATTTTGAATATGGGACCATCCTATTCTAAAAACTTGCTTTTTCATTTAGAATAGGTTGGTTATTATTCCATATCAGGACATGTAGACTTTTTCATTATTTTTCATAGTTACATAGTATTCTGCTGCTTGTGTATTCCATCATTTTTATAACTAACATAATGACTGAAATTTAGGCGTTTCTAATTTTTCAACAATAAAAACAATGGCCATTCCTATGTATATTTCTATCTTATATTTATATACAATTGTACATTTATGGGTATGTCTGTAGAATAAATACCCCGCAATGGATTGCTAATTCCTGCTTTTAATTCTCACAATAACCTTTCAAGGTAAGGTTACCATTATTATGCTCATTTTATTGATGAATGAACTAAAGAGTACAAAGGTTAAATAGCTTATTCAAAGTCATGTTGCTAGTAAGGTGAAGAGCTAGGTTGCATACTTGTACCATACTTACACAGTCCAACTACAGAGTGCTATACAAAGCTATCTGTCATTATTTCTGCTTCTTAGTATTTCATTTATTCTCATATTTTAACATTTCTGAAGCCAGAATCCATCTCCACACTGATGCCATTTTATCATTGTCAACCAGGTAGCACATGATGTAGATGTCATTGCTGACATATGTGCACCTAGGTTGTTATTACTGGTTCTGTGACTGAACACCTGTAACCCCCCAACAAGCCATTTAAGGACCTTGACAGCATGGATATGAGTCCTGGTTGTTGTCTGAAAATCTTTTGAAACCTTCATTTAAGTAAAAAAAAGTACCAGTAACAAAAGTTGCCAAGTGGGTATCAAAAGCCTGTAAGAAAACTCTAGAGATTAGCAGCGAATTTTATAAAGAAATATTGCATCACCAACAAGCTTGATGGATAATATTTGGCAGAAAAATGCAGACATTGTTAACTATGAGTCAAAAAGTTTTCAAGAAGAATTGGACTGCAAATGTAAAGAATCTCAACCAATTGATTTAATTTATATATTCAATGTTATGCACGCAGAGGAGTGATATGTGATAAAGTACAGATCTAAATGTAAAAAAAGCTCTTTGAGAGAGTAAAAATAAAAATTATAAATGGCAAGAAAATGATGTACATAGTATAATTCACAGTTTTCTTTTCTTCCTTTTAGATATACATAGTGTAACGGTGCCCCTCATAGTTAGTGGCTTTTTAGGATTTAGTGAAATATATTAGTACCTTATGAAGTTGTTTTAAGAATGACTGTAAATACTTAGAAGAGTATCTAATATATGATGAGCATTTGATAAATGATAGTTATTAAAAATATTTAATAGAAATTGCAAATTTTCCTCCCCAAATGGTGAATCAATTTATAATACCAATTTAACAATTTTATTACAGTAATTTATAACCTAAAACATAATTTGGTATAATTCTTCATCAAAAAAAAAACAAAGCTATTATCTCAGAGCTATCATATGTGACCATGTATCTTTGGGTGCAGATAAAAGAAGTAGTTAAGTTTGCTGAAAGTTTAAAAAAAACCCAAAATACACCATCTGTATAGCCTATAATCACTTAATTCTTACCTATTATTTCCTCAAATAGTTGTTGAAGATTTCTGGGTTATATGTGGGAATGAAGATTGAACTTTCACCAATGATTCTTTAACCTCTAGCTAATAATAATAATTTTTTAAAAGATAACATATTTTAAAAATTAAAAAAAAATTAAAGGAAATTTCTTAGAGGCTCATATTAAAAAAATAACAGAACATATTATATAACTGGACTCAGGAATATTTTGATATTTATGAAATCAATCAGCTTTTCCATGAAATGAGGTTTTTTGGGGGAGTGGGGACTTTGATACTTTATTGATTCAGTTTCCTGATCAATGCAAACTTGACACTACACTTTGACTTTAAGATATTGGAGTTGTTTCTTCCTACTCAGTTTATTTCTTAGGGGTGTTAAACTGCTCTAGGCAGGAATTAGAGAAATAAAAGAAGATTTTAAATAGATACAACTGAAAACTTTCTACCTGTTATATTCTCATGGGGCATCTCCTACTTGAGATCACATTCTTATGATTTTTTTTAGAACCAGCAGTGCCTGATTTCCTAACTTTCTTGTTTTGAACCTAGGAATCATAATAGAGTCACAAGAAGATGTTGCAAGAAAGATTCTGAATCTCCTTAACTTTCTGTGAATACTTTTTGTCTCTACCCATTAATTTAGGGTGTAAAATATGGCTTCCATGTCTGATATAGAAAACTGATGGTTTTCTCTTTTTCTTCTACATCATGAAGCATTTCCTAACCTTTTGGAGTCACTGGAAGGTTTGGTCTTAGTCGCTCTTAGCAGATGTCTGTTCAGGCTTTGTGTGGGCCATGCTGCGGGCACCATCAATAATCATGCTGCAGGCCATGGCCCACTTGCAGGGCTGACACACTTTCACTTCAAGATCCTTGAAAGAATGAATGGAACATTGGTCACCTCCATCCATTTGCCACACAGCTTCCACAAGGCTAAAAGAGGAGAGTCTGCAGGCACAGGTGAATTTCTATAAAAGAGTCAGAGCAAGTCAGAAGGAACCTTTGGTTAGGGACAAAGTTTATTTTCTGGATAACTTGTGTTTTCATAAATCTCATAAGAGAAGTTACATAAACATTCAAACTTTCAAAACAGTTTTTAAAAATTTGTGCCTGTTGCCATCTCCAAGAAAGTCAGAATTCTGTTGGGAAACATAGAAAGTATATGAAATGCAATATTCACATCTCTAGATATTCACCACTTATTGCAAATATAATCATGAATGAGAAACTTTATTTCTCATCATGTATTGAAGTTGCTTGCTGCCATAATGTCATCTCATTCAGTCATCTCTGTTTTTTTTTAAGAAATGACTGAATTCAAATGAATTTTTTAAAAATAAATTTATTTATTTTTGCTGTGTTGGATCTTCGTTTCTGTGCGAGGGCTTTCTCTAGTTGCGGCGAGTGGGGGCCACTCTTCATCACGGTGCGCGGGCCTCTCACTATCGCGGCCTCTCTTGTTGCAGAGCACAGGCTCCAGACGCGCAGGCTCAGTAGTTGTGGCTCATGGGCCCAGTTGCTCCGCGGCATGTGGGATCTTCCCAGACCAGGGCTCGAACCCGTGTCCCCTGCATTGGCAGGCAGATTCTCAACCACTGCGCCATCAGGGAAGCCCCCCAGTCATCTCTTAAACCTCTGCTCTCAAGAGTTGTTTGTAGATATCCTAAAGGATGGACAGGTCCAATTCTGATTGTTGTGAAATTATTGCAGTGTGAAGCTTTTAGTTGTTTCTGGGGCTGAGGAAGAAGTTTACTTTATCTTCATGAGGGCAGCTGACAACTGGGTCATCTTTGGATGCCCGCATCAAGTCCAAGAAATTACCATACCTACACAGAGAACAGCATAGTGCTGTTTACCTGAGTAGGGGTGTTGAGGCTTGATAGTTTATGCTTAAAATGTATCAGGCCTCACGCCAGCATATCTAGTACAGTAGTTGTTAAGACAGGCAAACAATTGTAAACGAAAGTGGAGTCAAGCATTTAGAGGCAGAAACACTAATTAGAACTAATTGACAAGTGTTATAACACTCACCAGGGTAGCTCTTTACATAGGAAAATGATAGTTATGTAAATACAGTGATTAATGGTATTTGCTTAGCCATTATTTTTCCTCTTGGCATCAGGCATGATCAGAACTTGGCCATTGATTACACCTTCAAATTTATGGTAGATTTTTAAGTGAACATTTCTGTTTCTCAGGCCAGTTTTTCTTGTGTCATTTATTTAGGTGTGTGTGTTTTATTACATTTCTATGTTTGTGTGTTTTACTATTACATCGCTGTTGGATATAGACACAATTAGTAACTATCTTTAATCTCTGTTGTGGAAGCTACTCTCAATCCATTGACATACTGAAAAATTGTTCCAAGCAGGTAAGCATAAATACAATTATATCATATACTTTTTTTGTGATTTAAATATTCTGGTAATAATTTGAAAAGAAGGCTTCTAGTCTGTCAATCTAGCATCTGCCACATACACTATAATTCTCTTAAGAAAAAGAAGAGGTATGGTGAATACACTATTTATTTATTATTACAGTTTACCATATTTAAAATTATAATTTGACAACTCCTTAAGTAGAGGTTTCACTAAAAGCAAAATCAAAGAAAACATATTCGCCTACTTCTTAAACATGAGAAATGGGAAAAGAAAGTTTGTTAATGTCTGATCAAAGCCAGACACTCCAGATGGGAGCTGCAGTGGAAGGGCAGTAAGGTTTAGAAAAGTTTAGAAATCTGGGTTCAGGCTATGATTCTACCACTAATTATCTGTATAACCAATGAAAGCCACTTGAGTTCCTTTGATCTTAGTTTTCTTGTCTTTAAAATGAGAGGAGGAATGAAGCAGATGTTTTCCAAGGTCCCTTCTTCCTTTGAAAAATTAGTCCATTTCAAGTTATTTATTTTGAAATATTTCCAAGGTAAGTTCACAAGAGTAAAGTTTAGCCAGTTTTTCACGGAGAGTGGTAAAGAGCTGCTGGTGATAGTGGTGGCTCAGACCTGGGACTGAGTCCCATCTGGTTTATGACCCATATGGACTTTACCTATTTCCTTGAGGACGGGGGTGGAAATTGGATAGAGGTGAGGGGATCTGATATCCTTGGATTGAGTTACTTTATTGAATTCTCCTGTTTCAATTACATAGGTATTATAAACGATCTTCTGATTAAAAAGAAAATTTTAGGGTAAGAAAAAGGACAAATTTGAGAGAGTTGAAGATCCATCTATACATAAAATCATACCTCTTAACAAATCTTTTTTGAATGTGTTTGACTTTTGCAACCAAAATCATCACAACCTCTCCTATAACTCAATCTCAGAAGAATTTTATTACTGTATCAATTTCCCAGGGCTGCCATAACAAATTATTACAAGTTAGGTAGCTTGAAACAACAGAAAATTATTCTTTCACAGTCCTGGAGGTTAGAAGTCTGAAATCAAGTCAACCGAGCCATGTTCCCTCTGATACCTCTAAGAAATGTCTGTTTCATGCGTCTCTTCTAGTTACAGTGGTAGCTGACAATCCTTGGCATTTCTTGGTTTATGGAAACATCATTCTAATATCTGTCTCTGTTGTCACATGGTATTATTCTGTGTGTCTCTGTCCAAATCTCCGTCTCCTTATAAGAATACCAGTCATTGAATTTAGGGCCCAACCTAATGCAACTTGACTGCATCTTAACTAATTATATCTGCAAAGACCCTATTTCCAAATAAGATTACATTCTGAGTTTTGGGGTGGACATGTATTTTGGGGGATAGTGTTCAGCTCAGTATAACTGTCATCTAAAGGAAAATGTCAACCCAACAAGTATCTGATGACAAATAAAAATATCTTAATTGAAAACTCAAAAGTTCACATAAATCTGTCACTGTCAAGTAATGTTAGGAATAGGCATCAGATATTATTCTCAAATATGGCTTATATTGGTCAAAATAGTGTGAAAATCACATTAAGTAATAACTTCCATAATAAATTTTAAACGTATGAAACTTGTGGGATGACGCACAAAATTGAGTGCATGACAAGTATATTCAGTTAAACAATGTTGAGGAGCCAAAGTTACAGTTGAATGTGTAAAAGAAAAACAAAAAGGAATAGAAGATAATGTCTATTTTTTTAAAATTCGAAATTGTTTCCTTTATGACTTTTTCCCATTCTTTTAAATGTATTTTCTTCTCAATTACTCAATCTGACATAATCTCACATATCTACTATTCTGTTTTCTTCATTTTTATCTTTTTTCTCTTAAAATATTGATTTTTATAATTCTATTTTTAGCTTTGATATAAAAGTAAGAGCTGGTTGACAGGTGATTTATTATTTTTGACTATCATCGGTGGAAGCTGATCTAATTTAGCTACGATTATTTTTTTTTTAAGGAAAATATCATGACTCGTGTATGGAAAGTTAAAAAAATTCTTCTATTATCACCTTTTTTTCCTGAATCCCTCACTTTTCTGATGAATTTATAATGATATTTTAATTAAAATATGTTGACAATAAGGGTATAGACATGTTATTTAAGTTTATGCCTGCAAATAATGGATCAAGCTTAAAACATGAACACACACACTTCATTGGAGAGAAAGACAGGGCCTAATGGTGGAGAAACAGGGTGTGCTCAATGAAATACTGAGCAGTGAAATGGCATGATCAGATATGTAAATATACAGGATTTATCCTTTTACAGAGGGAAGTGAGAAGCATGATGTAGGAATCTATGTAACCTGGGCTGAGAGTCGTTAAACCAGACAATGCCCATGCTAATTAAGTAGAAAGGGATAAATTTACAGAAAATTTAGAATGTGGAATTGATAGTATGGGTTGGACAATTGAAGGGAAGGATCTGAGGATGACAGGTAGGTTTCTGTATTGGTCAGTTTGATAGAGGGTGGTAGCATTAACCTTCTAGGGAATATAAGAGATGGATGAACAGGACTTGGGAAATAAATGGTTGACTTTGTGTTTGTTACTTGGGATGCTTATGGAGCATCAAAGAATAGAGTGTAAACAGTGGATTTGAAGCTCAGAAAAATACTTTAGATCAAGAGAATTTTATTTTACTTATTTTTTAAAAAAATTTTTATTAGAATATAGTTGACTTACAATGTTGCATTAGTTTCTGATGTACAGCAAAGTGTATCAGTTATACATATACATATATCCTCTCTTTTTTAGATTCTTTTCCCATATAGAGTATTGAGAAGAGTTCCTTGTGCTATACAGTAGGTCCTTATTAGTTATCTATTTTATATCTAGTAGTGTGTATATGTCAATCCCAGTCTCCCAGTTTATCCCCCCCCCCGCCTCCCACTTTCCCCCTGGTAACCGTAAGTTTGTTTTCTACATCTGTGACTCTATTTCTGTTTTGTAAATAAAGTTCATTTGTACCAACTTTTTAGGTTCCACATATAAGCGATATTACATGATATTTCTCTTTCTCTTTGTGAGTTATTTCACTCAGTATGACAATCTCTAGGTCCATCCATCTTGCTGCAAATGGCATTATTTTGTTCTTTTTTATGGCTGAGTAATATTCCATTGTATATATGTACCACATTTTCTTTATCCATTCCTCTTTTATTTTTCCTTCCAGTTTTATTAAGATACAATTGACACACAGCACTAAGTCTAAGGCATAAAGCATAATGATTTGACTTCCATATGTCATGAATGATTTATCACAATAAGTTTAGTGAACATCCATCATCTCATATAGATACAGAATTAAAGAAATAGAAAATGTGTGTGATGATAACTCTTGTGATTTAATCTCTTAACAACTTTCATATATAACATACAGCAGTTAATTATATTTATCATGTTATATATTACATCCCTAGTACTTATTTATCTTATAACTGGAAGGTTGTACCTTTTGACCACTTTTCTCCAATTCTCCCTTCCCTCATCCCCTTCCTCTGGTAACCGCAAATCTGATCTCTTTTTCTATGAGTTTATTTATGTTTGTTTGTTTGTTTTTGAAGTATATAATTAAACTACAACACTATGCTAGTTCCCATTATACAGTACAGTGATTTTTTTCCTATGCATTTCAAAATGGTCACCACAATAAGTCTAGTTATGATATGTCACCACAAAGATATTACTTGGTTATTGACTATATTCCCCACACTGTACATCTCATACCCATGACTCATTTATTTTGCAAATGGAAGTTTGTATCTCTTTATCTCCTTCACCTATTTCTTTCCTCTCCCACCCCCTCTCTGGTAACCACCTGTTTGTTCTCTGTATCTGTAACTGTTTCTGTTTTGCGATGTTTATTCATTTGTTTTGTTTTTAGAATCCACATTTAAGTGAAATGATACAGTATTTGTCTTTCTCTGTCTGATTTATTTCACTTAGCATAATACCCTCTAGGTCCACCCATGTTGTCACAAATGGCAAGATTTCATTCTTTTTTATGGCTAAGTAATAGTCCATTGTGTATGTGTGTGTATATATATATATATATATATGTATATATATATATATATATATATATAAAACAACTTATTTATCCATTCATCTATTGATGGACACTTGGGTTTCATATCTTGGCTATTGTACATAATGCTGCAATGAACATAGGGGTGCATATATCTTTTGTAATTCGTGGTTTTGTTTTCTTTGGATAAATAACTAGGAGTGGAATTACTGGATCATATAGTAGTTCTATCTTTAACTTTTGAGGACAATCCATACTATTTTCCATAGTGGCTGCAGCAATTTATATTCCTACCAACAGTGCATAAGGGTTGCCTTTGCTCCATGTTGATCAAGAGAATTTTAAATCTAATTTATCTCATTTTTTTCCAAAAGAAAATTTTTAGCAGTTTACAGTAACAAAATAAAATAAATTGAAAATAAGGAATAAAAATGTATTAGAAATGAAAATAAAGGTAGGACAATTAGAGGGGGCCACAAGTGAGATTTGTTAGCAAAATGTGCTGCTACAAGGTCTTATACAGTTGCTTAAAGTGGAGTAGAAATATTCTCTAAGCTTTCTAGCAGCAATCATGAGGTGGGGAACACTATCACTGTTAACAGGGCATGGAGGTTCATGTTTTGTTAATTGTCGTATCCCTTGAACCTAGATAAATATCTGGCACATAGTAGTTGTTTAGTTAGTATTTGTTGAATAAATACATGAAATTATTCTTAGATTTTTAAGGGATTTTTTTATTGACAATAATTATTTGCCCTAGGCAAAATTATTCAAGTGTTTAGGATAGATTATATTCTTTTTTCCAAGGACATTGATATTTAGTTGATTCAATTTGCCACAAAATATTAATGTCATTTTCACTTTGGTGGAGGGGGAAATCTAGGTTTCATTGAAATAGTTTTTTACACTTAATACTAGCCTGTTCCTAGATGCTCCAGAATAGGTTTATTCATGAAGCTCTATTTTATGAATGGCCTTGGTCATAACTGTCAAAGGAGGGTACTTATTCTTATCAGCTTCACAATTAATGGATACAAGAAGGAGGATAATTGGACTTTTGCTTCCTCTAGTTTTGAAGGTATACAGGAGTTTAATTCTCCCTATCTAGGCAAACGTTGCTTCCATTGAGTCATTTTACTATTTTTTATGAGCATGCAGCCAACCTGTGTGTCCCTTAAGTTCCCTGAGGAATACAGAGGAAGCCAAATTCAGCTGACATTGACCAGGGCTGGTTAGATGTGGAGCCCACTTAGAATAAAGAAACAAATTATGACCACAAACATGACTTTGTAGTATCCTGATTTGTTTGAGAAGACTGAAAAGACCATCATATAATTTGTATTAAATGCCAAAAAACTTTCTATGAAAATGAGTAAAAAGGCAACTAAATTTTCTCCTGTCAGAAACACAAACGATCTTTACCAGCTATTCTGACTGCCCGTGAGTCCTAGGACATGCCTTTGGCATCTTTTCTTACATCCAACCCCCCCAGCCCCCGGCCACCGGCTGTCCATACAGAGACAACATCATTCTGCAATTTCAAATTTTTGTGAATTGATTTCCTCAGGAAGCACTGGAATAGAGGTTTTAGCAACACCAGAGGAGGGAGTTTCCTCTTTGCTTTACTCCAGCCAAGCTTTGAATCTATAGTCCTGAATATCTGTATAATTCTTTCTTTCTACTTGCTACTCTTCAATTTCATGCCTTACCCTTATCACTTCTTGGGCACTTGAAAAAATAGGGTAGTGGAGAGAAGCCATCATTGATCACCAGATGTTTTCTAAGGACTCTCACTGCACCTGGTCCATGGTAGCTCTCATGTGGCCATCTTGTGTAATCATTTATTTGAAAGTGTAAATAACCATGCTTCATTCTTTCAGGCAGTCCAGTTGTTTCCTGATTTTAGATCAGTCTGTGTCACTCATTAGTCTTCACTGCTCCTTACTGAGAGACACAGCTCAGCTTTACAAAAGACTTTCCAGATACCTGCTCTTCATTACTTAAGATGATCGATCAAGAGTCTGAGTTATCAGGAGTCTCATAATTATCTTCAACCTGGAAATTGTGTTGAAGAAAATAAAGTCATGCTGTCAAACCTTATATCACTTTTATGTATCTAAAAGTCTTAGTCCAAAGCATAATGTGGATAATATTTTTTAAAATATTTTCAAATGTAGTGCTCTATCTTATCACTCTATTTTTCTCTGAGACTTCCCACCCAATGACGCTTTGAGTTTTTGCACTGCAGGGGGATAGTACATAATCTCTAGAACAAGAAGGTCTTTATTCAGGATGTACTTACTGTCCACTTAGATTTTCATTCGTGAACACATCAAGAAAACCAGTCTTTTGAGGAGTGTTATAATTCTGTAAATTTCTTTAATAAATAAAAATGAAGCCTTTAGAATCCAGATTATAAAGTATATTCTATAGTATAGAAATCATTTTCTTTCTGGATAGAACTTTCTACCATGAGGTTGACAACCCTGGAATAAAAAGAATATATGATAGAACTAAAATCTGCTCGTTGTAGTTTCCAGGGCTTATGGGCAAGCGAAAATAGAGACACAGAGAGAAAAAAATGGTGATAATGCAGGGTTCATTTGTAAGTGCTCTCCATCCTTACCTCAATCATTGTTGGGTCTCAAGGGAGGAAGACGTTTCTATGGGGAGCCTTAGGACACAGGAACTAGTGATGTACTTTTACTGGCATCCTAGTGACGTGCTTTTACAGGCATGATGCTGCCTTTCAGGAGAAGGCTTAAGCCAGGCCACTTCCAATATGGCACTGAGGGGGCCGAAAAGGGCAAGATTTATTGGCTTGGGAGAGTTGTTCCCTCTCCATGGCAGGTACCTAGCAGGCAGGGACCCATATTTGCCCTAATAAGGGAAGGGGCTTTTGATATGGCTGGTGGGTCATCAGATCTAGGTTAAGAGTGAAGAGGTCATCTTGTACGGAGAATTTGGACACCACAGTGACAGCATGTCATGATGAGAGAGCCGGATGGCACAGTAGCTTCTCAGGTGTCACCAGTCCAGGGAGCAGCTTGTCCATCCACTCGGCAGCCAGAGACTTGCAAAGACCCTGAAGGAACAATGCACATTGTAAAACCCTTCTCATTCCCTACCCAACACAAGGCCACATGTCAACACTGTCCCATACACCAAGATGCCTTCTCAGAGGAGCAGGGGCAGAGAGTAATACTTTACAAGACTGAACATTTTCTTGTGTTGTCCAGTCAGAAACAGAGTTACTTACAAAGCTTGTTTTAATTATTAAAGTTGAATCGAGGTTACCTAATTGGACTAAATTATAGTCACCTCTAACCCTGTCTTTATCACCCAGAAGGATGAAGAATTTTTAAGGAAATTGGGTTAGTTATAGAAAAATGAAGGCATTTTCTTTCCACATAAGGACTAAGCGTATTTGTTCTAAATTATATCTTACCTTCGTCCAAATAATTAAGAAGTGGGGAAAATCAAGAAGACTTTATTTATTAATATTATGCTTGACCAGTGTTGCATACTACAGAAAGGCCTTAGGATCACGGAGCAATTAGTGTGGTTGACACTGTTCAAAAATTCTAGCCCATTCATTGCTTCAGGAGGTCTACAGTGAGACATGTCTGAGTGGACATGGCTTCTCCTTTCAAAATAATTCCTTGTTGGGGAAGCAAGAAAGACCTGGTTTGACTGTGAGTGTAAATGAGCTAAAAAATTACAGTTCTTCCTCTTGAAGAAAATACTCAGTGTCAGGGTGTCCAGCTCTTGTCAGGGACACAGAAAACTCCACCTTTATTTTGATGGACGAAATGAGAGATTAGTTTGAACAGCTGATTTTTATCCCAGTCATTCCACAAACTGTCAATGTTTGTTTGAGATTTCTTCCTAGTAGGCTGTTTATCACTGTGACTTGCTTTGTTCTTCCTGGCTTTGATCTCAGTGGACCAGATTCTTGTCCTGAGTAACTCTAGGGGAATTCCAGGAGAAGGGCAACACTCTCTAATCTGATGCTTGGAAGCAATGGTTTTGCTTTCTCCATCATGTCTTCACTTTTCTGTGTGGCTCTTTTATTTTCATTTTCACTTCAGTTCATTTTCAGAGTGCAGCGTATCAGAGAAACAAGAACAGGATGGGTCTTCTGCAGAGCTTCTCTTTTGGATTGATTTTTTCAAAGAGCTGCAAAATAGCAATAAATGCCTTGCCCTGGTTCTGCCACATGGGAATCAGTCCAAAGACAAGTGTTTATTTCTTCAGTGAAAAATAATATCCAAGCCTGTTTGTGAGCAGTAGTTACAAGTATAGAATTGCATTAGCTGATTATGGTTAAGGCCTAATCCTTTCTAGACATTTTGTTTGATTGTTGTAAAATTTTTTAAAATCACAGTCCATTTTTGGCTCACTTGCTATTGTTTTTATACTATTTGTAGATTTTTGGTTGTTTCTGACATGTATATGTACACTTTCAGCACATACACATAAATATTACCATAAATGTTATTCTCTTTTGCAGCTTCTCCTGCCTTGAGAGAGGTGTCCTTTGTACATGAACTAAGGGTTTCTGTGAATCTGAATTTGTTCTAAAGCAACTTGAAATCAGTATCTTTTAGAGTCTAAACCAGTGGTTTATGAACCTATTTTGTATACACATCACACATATATACATATATATTTAAAGTCAAATAAATATTGGTCATAGATTTAAGATGATTTGAGAGGGCTAAATTGACACTTTGGCTTGAGTTGTAATAGTTCAGTGCAGTGCAATGATCAGAATCTCACAAAATCTCTCTGTTTCTCTTTATGATTATTAACAAAGAGAATGTGAATTCATAAATTGAGTTTTACTTAATACAGTATATTTAGAATTCAAAAATCTTCCAAATATGGAGAGCAATAGAAAAGGAAAAAAAAAAGGGAGACCTTGTAGTGAAAAGGTGGAAAAACTTAGTTTAGGTGACAGTTAGGTGCCATATGCTCTGAGACACCTTCCTTCACTTCCCAGTGCATTCAAGTGGTGTCACTCTTTGGATGAAGGCAATGACACTATTTTGACAATACCACTCCTAAAATAGAGTTTAACTCTTTTTAAGCTGGCCTTAAGAAGACCCATATTTAGAGCCAAAGCTATTGTCATTAAAGAACAAATCTATGATGATGCGGAGACTTAAGAAGAAGATGCTATATCTCTGTGAGTATGGCAACTAACACATCCACAATAAGCTATGGTTTTTCTACTATGCTATATAAATATCATTTATATACAGAACTAGTTACCTTTTATATAAATTTCTAAAATGTGTAAGTCTAATTATGTATACATAAAGCTTTATTCTTTATATGTCATGAGCTCTCTGCATTATTCCCTCCTCTTATGACTCACATGAAAAAAAGATGTAGGAAACTCTTCAATTAATTCAAATCCTTAGAGAATCACTAGTTGGACGCATTTTCCATAAAAAAGGAGAATGAAAGGCAACCCTGGGAATAAGTCTTCTCTGGAGGTTGGACTTCTTAGCTCGTGAGTGTACTCACTTCTCACTTGTGACATACAGGTCCTTGTCCTTCAAATTACTATTTAATTTAAATTACTAATTCTTTTCATGTAGGAGTTTTCCTCAGTAAATACTCTTCATGTAGTCTCATAAAACCTATGGCATTCTCGCTGAGTTTTCAAATCAGATTTTACTAGTCAGTCAACTAAAATGTTAGTGAAAGTGCATAATTTATTATCTTTATATCTTGGCTTACGAGTTAACAGAATACAACATAACATATTGATGGCAAAATGTAAAGCTTCACATAAACAAAAACAAAAGGCAAACACATGGAAGCTCAACACATAAGAGAATAGCTATGGGGTAGAAAATATTTATTTATTTCTTATTTTCATTTAGTAGTCTACATTGTGAAATTTATGGCAATTATTTAAATTTGGGACCTAAGTTTTTAGTGAGAAATGAAACTATTCAAAATAATTTTCATAAATTAAAATATCAGAGACACATCACAAAGTAAAATTGATTAATTTGGTTTCTTGACATTAGAGAAGGCATGCTGATAGTGTCCAAATTCCTCTCAGAGAATTCAGCAAAGCCACACACCAGAAGAATCTAGGTGAGTTGCTTAGTTCTGAGAAGACTGGATCATCTATGGTAAAGCCTAGATAATTTCAGGGTTTTAATATTTCTGAATTCACCCAAATATGGGCCTAAACCACATGAAAAAAATGATAGAACCTGACATTGAACTTCAAAAATTTACTAAGCCCAGAACTACACCTAGAATGTGCTTCATTTAATATAACACAAATGAAAATCAATTTAAAATAGAGCCAAACTAAGATAAAGAGTGAGCATCCAAATATTCTTGAATTCCAAACCTACGTGATTTGAGAACTATGACCTTCAGTCATGGCTGATGATAGGATTTAAAAGACTACCCTAACAGTCTGTTCTTCAGTCTTGAGATTTAGTTAGTACACATTGCCAACAACCATGCATGTGGAAGAGAATTTAAAAGGGCACTTTTCTGAACACCAGTGCATTATTTGGAAACTTGGAGGATTCTAGTGAAATGCTGTGTTTTAACCAACTCTCTTCTTCCACCTACACATACTTTTCTTTTTTCCTTTGTATTATTTGTGTATTATTTTCTTTCTTACAAAACTATGAGTCCTTTTCAACCAGGAAAGTGTTGTAAAATGTCAGGTTTGTTTCTCTCTACCCTCCCTTTCCAGAATCTAGATGTTGGGATCTTTGCACACATTAGCTACTTAACACATGCTTGTATGTAAAGGACACTAGTAAGTAGAACTACTGATATCTAAATATTTTCTTCAATGTGTAATTTGTGTAACTTTTTTTCAGGAAAAACTTAGCAAGTTGAGTGAACTGATTCATAGCTACTTATGTTTTATACTAATTTCATAAACTTAATGGAAAATATCAGTTAACTCTATTGTACTATATATTAAATATATGTGGAATACGATCAACTTTGTAAACTAAAATTTATTCAAGCAACATTAATCATTCATTGAACTATCAGTTGTTGAGTTATTAATAAGTACCTAATAAGTACCACTCTGGATTGGATACTAGGGATACAGTTTAATATTCATAAGCCTCAAGATTATTTTACTCTAGGAATTTATTAAATAACTACTATGTATTAAGTACTAGTTAAGATGCATTATCTGCTTTTTCTCATTTAGTTATAACAGGCCATGGTCTCCATTTTACAGATATGTAAACTAATGCTTAGAGAAGTAAATTGTTTTCCAAAAGCTAAAATTTCGATTGTGGTGTCTGAGTCCCAAATTTGTGCTTCCAAATATGGCCAGTAGACAAGCTTTTATGGCCACAAGAAGGTTTCTGTAAATGAATTGATTTCTAACACTGATACTTGGAGAGATTTTACAGAAAAATCAGGATATTTGGATTCTCTTGAAAAATCAGAAAATCTGGCAAGAGTAGGTCTACATTCCACATGGCAACAAATTGGCTGCAGCTGAGTTGCCATTTTCTCTCCAGTCTGATACAGTTTCCAGTGGCTGGCTCCTATTATGTTGTTTGCATTGTTCCTGCAGGCATTTGAGTTTAATACTTCTATATTCTTCCATGCTTTCTAAATGCTAATTCATTTTATTTTTTAAAAAATGCTGAAACCTAATTAAGGAGTAAGGTAGGAGATTAAAATGGTGACTTTAAGAGTGATACAGCTATTGACATGTGAAGGACAGGTATAGGGCAACAATGATCTTTTTATTTTAAAACTCCAGTATTAGACAGCCTTTCCCAAGATGTATAAAAAAATACAGGTACATTTGAAAAAGAACCAAACAGAATTTCTATAAATCAATAACACAGTTATTGATTTATAGAATCAAAATCAAATTTATATGGATGGTTCTAGACACAGCTGAAGAGAAATTTAGTGACATGGAGGGTCATAAACACCAAAAATGGGGCCTAGAGAAGTAGATAAATAATATCAGATGTCATTGAAGAAACACGGAGGATGGATCAAAAAGTTTCACTACACATTCAGTGGAGTTTCATTCAGAGCAAAGAAAAAAAATGAAGAGGGGAAATATTTAAGGTAATAAGGTCTGAAAAATCTTCATGAGTAAAAGAATGCTCAAAATCCAAAATTTGTAAAAACAGTGGTGAATTCCAAACATGATAAATAGAAATAAGTTCATGTGAAGACACACTAATAAAACTGCATTACATCAAAGAGAAAATCTTAAATGCAAATCTTAAATGACAATTATTCTCAGAAGGTAGTAGATTAATGTCTTCAAAGAGTTTAGGGGAAATAATTTTTTTTGTATGGATATCTATGCCTAGCCAAATTATTATTCAAAAATAAGGGCAACATAACTGGACTTCTTCAGGCAAGAAAGACAGTGCATTTATTCCCACAGACATTTTTTGAAAGAACTTTAAAATAACACAGTTTAGTAAGAAGAAAATCAAACACAGAAAGATGGAATGAAAATAATAAAAGCATTGATGAGCAAAATAATGAATAAATATATGCTGGCAATCATGTAGAAAGATAAACTTCCTTTTGGAGTATGGGAGGTTAAATTAAATGAGAGACTTAAGTGATAAATCGTAATGTGGAAGATGGAAGGAGAAGATTGAATTAAAAGTTTTCTAAGTTCTTGGTAATGTTAGTAAAGAGGTTAGATATATTGTTAAAGATGGATTTGGGGACAAAGATGCAAGATAAATATTTAAGGCTGTCATTAAAAATATTTAACAACTGACATAGTCTGGAAAACAGCTAATCATAAAGGGACACTGAATAAATTGGAAAGGGCAGCCTCTGCAAGCAACCAGGACTGCCATCCTGATGTCTAATAGTTAAATATGAGCTAATTCAAAGATAGTCATTAAAATAATGGATGCATAACTTCCAGTGGACAAAAGGGAATACAGAAAGGTTTATCAATTCTGCACAAATAAGAAACTGAGGTCTAGAGAAATTAAGTGATTTGCTGGGATCACACAGTGAGCCAGACAGAGTTAGGACTAAACCTGGATTTTTAATTGTCTGCTGTTGCTCCACTGTGGTATTTGTCCCCACAAATTCAATTTTCAAACCAATATTTTGAAAGCATTTACTACATTTATTTTTTCATTTCAGGCATGTATATACTATTGTTATTGCTGATTCATATTTCAGTGATTTTTAAACATCTCCATTTATGCTTTTAAAATAATTTTTTTTTACTGAAGTATAGTTTGTCATAATATTTTTTTTTTTTTTTTTGGCCGCACGGCATCTTAGTTCCCCAACCAGGGATTGAACCCATGTCCCTTGCAGTGGAAGCCCAGAGTCCTAACCACTGGACCACCAGGGAAGTCCTCCATTTATGCTTTATGGAGGATTGTTAACATGTGCATCTCTAAATGATAATGTGCTTTAAAAAGGTAACCTACAGTTTAAATTTTTAAAAATGTGTGTATACTTTGTCAAACTTTATTAAATAGGAAAGTATTGCTGCCTCTATTAAAATCATGAGAAAATGACCATTGGTCAAAAAAGGAAGAATTTGTTTTATGTATTTATAAAAGTACTTTACTTTTATCACTTCTATTTTCCTGAGGGAAAGATATGTTGTCGAATTAAATATTTCTTTGCAATGTGATTTCAAAGGGTAAAATATGGTCTTCTTGATTAATTGCTTTGTAGTATCCAAAGCAGCAAGTCGAAAGCTAAAAAAAAGCAATATGCAATCTAGAAATGATTCCCTTACTTTAGAAGCTTTTCTTTACCTTACATTAATTCTTTGACCCCAAATACTCCAGTAGTAATGTAATTTAGCCTCTTTTTTCAATAGAAAAAAATACTAAAAAATGAATCTTCAAGATTCCATGAAAATCCCTTGATAATACACTAGAGAATTGTTATTAAGTTTCAATAATGGTAAAACTCTGGTTCAGATGCTACTCAAGGAGATTCTAACTACAGTCATTTTAAAAAGTCCAGTTAAATCACATCAGATCACTAAAAATTTAATTTTTTTACCTAACAGAACAACCACTTTTGAACCTACTGAAAGCTGACCACTGTTTAAACCAGTGTTTTATAACAGGTAGTTGATATAATATCCAATAAGTATTTTCCTTAAACATGGTGCTGCATGACTTACATGGAAGTGAAGACAAAAAAGAATGAGTGGAGCTATTTCAGAAAAAAAAAAATCTGGGTCAGAAATACAGTTATCATGTTAGACCAAAGTTGGCCATTATCCACAGAGGGACCTGATAGAAAATAGTTTTTTGTTGATGAGTCAGCCCAGCTTTAAAGAAAAGAAATATTGTTATGGGATGAATATAAATAATGAGGGACTGGAGAGAAAAGCTGCTAAATATCTTTGAGCACAAAAATAAAGGATTTGCTTGTGCAGGCATGAGGGATTAAACCTAGAGCTACTGAAATTATGCTTATTAAATTCCTGAAACCCTGGGGGCCAGTTTATTTAACTGCCTTCTCCCTTAGTTTCACACTCTACTTTTCTGATGTGTGTACGAGGCATGTGTTTCTTCTGGAAAAATAAGAAGTCCAGGCTACTCAAAATCACTTCCAAGGATGATGAGCCCCTTCCTCTAGCCACCAGCACACATCCTTTCCATCACCGTGCACATGTCTGAAGGGACAATAGGAACAGCTGCAACAGTCAACAATAATGTGCACCAGGGATGTGAGCCTGGTCTGGCCCTGTGTCTTCTTGGGTCACCTCTGAGGATGATGTCATGTCATCATACTCTATCATGTTTAGTTATTAATCCTTTAGACTTATCAAAGAGAGAGGCTGCAGAGCTCCTGTATGGCAGAGCCCACCATTTTTGGAAGAATGTTGTGTTAGTGACACAGATGACATTGAAACTATGACATAATAAAAATTAGTTTACAATGAAAATTGTACTTTGTCAGGAGTCTGGGTCACTGACAAATGACCCAGAGATGACTCATCTGTACACAGATCACCCTCAGCCATAATGTAGAGTATACTGCTTTCTTGATACTAGGAAAAGTTTTATTCAAATGCATCTCTAATATGTTATTTTTAGATCTGGTCAGAATCCTAATAAATCTGACTTTTATAATATTTTATGTTCAATTTAATTTCCTCAATTATAGAGCTTTACCTCTGATATCAGTAGTTCCATTACAGCGTCACACTACAAGTTTACCAGAAAAATTCACGGCAGTTATTATTTTTATGAGTTTGTACGCTCAAATATGAAACATACAAAATAGGTTAGAATTTATTAACATGAAACATTTAATACAGAAAGAGATAGGTCATTATAAAGTTATATGTCACAGACATATTGAATGCGCCCAATTACTTTTAAATGTTTAAAGTATACCCATTATGTGCTATTATAGGGATAATAAACTATATTGAAGTAATATATTCAAGCATCCAAAAATCAGAGTAAATAAAAATAATTCTGCTCATTGGCTCACAGTTAGGAAGGAATGAGAGTAATAACAATAAAATAATAATATGCGGGGAAAGACAAATACATCCTGCAGCAGCCTGAGCTGCAGCAGGCCCTGATTCAAGGGAGGGAGTTAGAGGCTTCCAACTTGTAAAAATGAATATTTGTCTGCCAAGGAAAGATTGCATACATCTCTTTCTCACTCTTACCCTCCAGGGGCTTATTTTGACCTCACTTTGAGAGGGAGAACCCTCATATTCATAACCTCTGTCCCTGTTGAGAGGGAGAACAGAGGGTATGAATATGACCAAGAACATTTCACTCCAGGAGCCTGTGCCTCTGGGAGCAGTTCAGCACCTGCATCTCAGGGCGATAGTTTAGCACCGGGATCACACTGACCTTGCAGAGTGGAATCTGTGGTGAACTTCTCACTTGAGCCTTACCTTAGGGTTTGTTCTCATTAGGAGATAAAGTGAGGGACCATTTCAAGTCTTATCATTTAGCAGATGGGAAAGCTGAGGAATAGATATGTTAAGTGATAGCTTATTCCACTTCAGGTTTTTCTGGGGTTCCCTTGCTGAAACCCAAAGTGAATAATTGTCCATGCTGGCAACTGGAAACTTGTTTTCTCAAGAACATGGGATAGATACAAATGCTCAGTGACAATGGTTATTTGCTCTTCTTATCCCAGGCTGCCTCAACCATGCTCAGTGAGAGGCTTATATGTACCACTTCAGGTTGGAGCCTCACCTTGGGGGTGAGGAGGGACCCTGAGTGGGGTAGGCTGGTGCTGAGGAGGAGGGAGGTGGGGCAGAGAATGCTTTCTTGTCAGTCCTTGTTAGTCACGGTCAAGGAAGTACAGCTGAAGATCAAGCTCATTACAAGGAAACATTTTTTTCTTATGGAAAAATGTATGAAAATCTTAAAGGTCAGGCTGTATGCTAAGAATTGTTGAAAAGCTTTGAAGCATTTGCTAAGTGAATCATGAATTATAGTCTATGTTAAAAATGATTATGTTTAAAAATAAGTCATGTACAGAGTTGAAAGTGACTTTGAAATTCCCCTTATCCATGTACACATGTGACCTTAGAAAGACATGTTTCAATTTTTATACATATTTTAAATACAATTTTTATTTTGGAAAATAATATAGCTTATTATTTTCCATAAAGCTTCAGACTTATGGAAAATCTGAAAAGCCAGTACAGAGAATTTTTTCCATATACCCCAGACATAAGTTCCCCTATTATTAAATCTTACATTGGTATGGTATATTTGTCACAAAAATGAATCAATATTGATACATTAACTAAAGTACATACTTTATTCAGATTTCCTTAGGTTTTTACTTATCATTCTTTTCTTCCTTTCAAGGATTCCATCCAGGAAGTAATTTGCATTCTCCTAATGACAAATTGTGTGGATTGACCTTTCATATCCTTACCTGTCATCATATATCGGCTCCAGTGTGGTGTCTGTTTGGATCTTTTGCCCATTCTTCGATTCACTTTTTCTCCTGTTGTTGAACCCTAAGTGTTTTATTCTGGTACAACTCCCCTATCAGATATGTGTTTCGTAAATATTTCTCCAAGATATGGCCTGTTCTCTCATACTCCCAATACTTCAAAGGGCAGTTTTTAATTTTAATAAAATAAAACCCATCAATCTTCCCTTTCATGGATGTGCTTTCCATGCTGTATCCAAAAACTCATCCAAATCCAATCACCTAGATTTTCTCCCATGTTTTCTTCCAGAAGTTACACAACCTTGAATTTTGCATTTAGGTTTGTTATCCACCATGAGGCAATTTTTGTGAAAGTTATAAGGTCTGCATCTAGGTTCAGTTGTTTATGTGAGTGCCCTTTGTTTCAGCACCATTTGCTGAAAAGAATCTCTTTTCTCCATTGAATTGCACCCTTGTCCAAGATCAGCTGAACATATTGATGTAGGTCTGTTTCTGGGCTCTCTATTCTAATCCATTGATCTTTAAATATTTCACTCCACTCTCTTCTTGCTTCCATGAATTCTGGTGGGAAGTCTACTATAATTCTTATCTTCATTCCTCTCTAGATAAGGTGTCTTTTCCTCTGGCTTCTTAAAAGTTTTTCTCTTTGTCTTACTTTTTTTGCAATTTGAGTATGACATGCATAGGTAGGGGTTTTTTTCTGTTTGTTTGTTTTGTTTTAATCTGTGGTTTAAGGTCTATCATTAATCTGGGCAACTTTAAGTAATTCTCCTGCTTTGTGCTTTCTTCTTTAGAGATATTCCAATTAGGTATTTGTTATACTTTTTGAAAATTTTCCACAGATCTTGGATATTTTGTTCTCATTCATTTTTCTCTTTGCATTTCAGAATAGAAATCTTGGGAAGTTTCTATTGACCTACCCTCAAGTTCACTGATTATTTGGCATATCCCATCTACTAATGAGTCCATTGAAAGCATGCTTAATTTCTGTTACAATATTTTTAATACTAACGTATCATATAAATTCTTCCTTAGTTTCCACCTCTCTACTTACATAAGCCATCTGTTCCTGAATGCTGTTTACTTTTCCATTAAAGCTCTTAACATAGTAATCATAATTATTTTAAATTATTTGATAATTCCAATATCTGTGTCATTTCTGATTATTGCTTTCTCTCTTCAGATTGTATTTTTTCTTGTCTTTTGTCATGCCTTGTAATTTTTTTTTGAAAGCCATACATACTGCATTGGGTAATAGCAACTGAGGTAAATTGGGCTTCATTATGAAGATTTATGGCCATCCGAGTAGGAACTGACTGGTGTAATGTGTGCTGTTGCTACAGGTTGCAGAGGTTTTAAATTCCTCTATTGTCCTTATTTTTTCCCCCTCCTTGATATTGGGCTTCTCTAATACTCCTCCACAGAGGATTTCTGTGTCCAGCTCTTCCAGCTGGAATGCACTTTTATTTATACTGAAGTCCTTTTGTTGTGGTAGTAAGATATGGGGGAAGTGGAGTATTTTATTGTCTTCCAATTAAATCTTCATGTTTTAGTGGGTCTGTGTCTTGTGGCTGTGACCTTCAATAGTCTGATTCCCCTGCCTCTCCTCTATTATCTTCCCTGAGTGCAGAATTCCCAACCTATTTACTTTAGGCTCTGACTCTTGTTGATTATGGTTTTCTTCTCCTGAGATAAAACAAACAGAGAGTCTATAGGGAACTGAGAGCAGAATGATTGTCTTGCCCCCGATTGCGATAAGATTTGGCAAAATCCTTCTCCTTAGAGCCTAAGCCTTTTTAATGGAGAAGGTTCTGGGAATATTTCACAATGATTCCTCTTCCCCTTTCAGAGCCAGGGGAGTACCTTTCATAGCTCTTCCCTGTGAGAACCTAGTAGGGTTCCTGGAAGTAAAGCCCATGAAAGTGTGAGGCTTTCCCTGAAATTGTGGTTCCCAGGAGTTTCTTATTCTCATGCAATCCAAATTCAAATTGTAAAAATTAACCTTTAAGTGTTCCTACCAGTTTATGGCTCTACCAGCTTCTGCTCCACATGAGCACATCTTATGCTGTATCTAAGGATGCTCCTGTTCTCCAGATTTCAGGGTGGTGGTTTGCCCTGCAACCTCAGTTCTCTTCAAAGTCCAAGAAAAGTCATTGATTTTCAGATTAGCCAGATTTTTCTTGCTGTATGATGGGGTGATGACTTCTTAGCTCTTTATATATTGGAGCTGAAACCAAAAGTCTGTATCTATTAATTTTAATTTTTCTCTGTACATAGCCCCAGTGATATACTGGATTTATATCATCATTATTATATCTACTGTTGTAATTTTTCTCACCTTTTGTTCCTTGCTCTTACTGGAAACAGAATATTCAATCATCAAACACTTCATAAGGCTCAATCCCTCTGTTTTGGAAGTCTCTTCATTTGGTAATATTAACCAAAAGCTAAATAAATTCTAGGCAATTGAAAGAAACGAACTGGAGTAAAATGTCTACACTGGAAGAGCTCAAGGTGTAGTAGTATAAACAGACAAATACTAGGACAACTAAATAGGCAGGATGCTGAGAGTGCAGAAAGGCATATAAAGCAGACACCAGGTGGAGGAAGGGTTCTGGGAGAAATTAATGGAATCAAGAACAGTACTTAGGTAGGTGGAGTGGAGATTGAGGAGGAGGGAAAAAGAAACATTCCAGCCACGGGAACACCATGTGAAAGCATGAAGGATCGATGATGCAGCATGCAAATCACTAAGTAAGGTGTGAAGAAGAGCACCATCTGTGGAGGAGTGCTGGGCTCTGCTAAGGCATTTGATTTTATTCTGAAATCTATGTGAGAGCTATTGAAGGATACTGAGCCATGGTATATTTGGATTGCATGTTATACATAGGACTGTCCGTAGAGGGCAAGATAAGGTATAACATCTGAGACAGACAGCAGAGAGACAGGTTAAGGGTCTAAAGCATTTGTGGAGGTGAGAATTTAGGAGGCTCTGGATTAAGGCAGTGACAAGGGGGTGAAATAAGAAACAAATATGTAAGATGTTAGGGTGCATATATTGTATATGTATATTGTCTACGTGAGTGGATTTAGGGGTTGAGGGAGGTCTAATTGTCTGTGATTTCAATAATGGGGGATACAATAGTGCCATGCACTGAAATGGAGGAGGAGGAGGAGGGGCAGGTTGTATTTAGAGAATGAGAGGGAAAACGACAAGTTTTTTCTATATATTTCAAAAGTACACTAAGTATTTCTTTTTAAAGTTTTCTAAAACCTACTCTAAGGAGAAGAATAGATATAAAAAGAAGTTGCTGCCCTTATTTTGATAAATCATATTGCATAATTTTCTACTCCTGAACGGAAATTAGAAATCATTATCATAGTTCAGTTTCAAAATCAAATGCAGTCTTGTTTCAGGCCATGTACTTTCGTAAAGAGGTCATGCCTACTCAGCTATGATAACTCCAGCAAGAACTTTTTTGAGTTCTACTATACAACTAATTACTGGGTAGAAAGACCTGGTTGAAAGGATAAGAAATACGATGATGGAAATGTAGCTACAGATTAAACATTTTCTTTAATCACTTCCTGACTGACTGATGAGGAATAATCTTTTTGAAATTAGTTAAGGAAATTTTTGACTTCTGTAAAAATTCCATCACAGATGTAACTTACACAATAGTTGTTCTGAATCATAAAAAGTTCAACTAAAACTCCAGAAGAGCATCTAATCTATAAAGACTAGAATTTCTTCTGACTGATGAATCAGATTTAGTAAGTACATTTCTTCATAGTCAATGACAGATACATTTCCTACCCACCAGCTACTCTGATAACCAACATTGTAAGTAGTCTTTCCGGTCCTTTGAAGTTCTATGATATTGCCCATACAGCATTTGAGCTTTCTTCTTTTGTTTTATGGCTATTTTACACATTATTTTTAATTTTAGATTGTGAGCTTTGTAGGAGCAGAAGTAACACAGTAGTTGCTCAATAAAAATTAATCTTTCAACAAACATTTACTGAGTGTTTATGATATACCTAAGAAATAGGATTTTATCACTGCCTTTAAGGAAATGGTATGTTAGTGAGTAAATAAATTTAGACTGCAACTTTTCTGAATAATCAGGCTCCTTTTTGAAGGAGTTTATACTAAGTAAAGAATTAAACCAGATTTTTATTCCTTGAAATTAAGAGAGAAAATCATCATTTGGTTGAGTATGATCCATCAGAAAAAGCAGACACTTTGGCTTTAAAAATAAAGATACACTTTGTTGACAAAAGTCAAATAGAGGCATATAATGGATCGCTACAAATAAGAAGACCAAACTAAAAACTTGAGTGTATTGATATTGGAGCACACAAAATTTAGTCAAAAGAGAAGGCCCAGAAATCTTTAGAAATCTTCATGTAGTAACACAACACAGTTTCAGTTAGGGATATACTTACACTTAGAGTTCTAGATTTTTTGGTACCATAAGGAGAACCTATATGACTAATATTACTTCATATTTGTCAAAGATAATGAACCTCCTTTCACATTAAGCTATACTCCTCCTGAAACATTGGATCTGTAAGGTTTACTGATATTCATTCTCAATTATGCATCGGCAGGTTCACCTCTGCTCTGTTCTATTCACAGAATAAATGGAAACTGTAAACTAAGCATATACTGTATTAGTTAAAGGTTTACCAAAAGAGTTCCCATGGTTTCCTTTTCTCACTAAATGCATTCCCGCATGCTGGAAAAGATCTCTGAAGCGGAATGCATCCCAGCCTTTAGGCCTGAGGGTACATTATTTCAAGCATATCAGGCTGCCTGGTCTAGTGCCTTTTACATGGGAAACATCTAAAGACCCTGTTCCCTCACAAAGATTTCAATAAAAATCCAAATGAAATTGATTCCTCCTTTGGCTTGTTTTGATTTTGGAGATAGACACTCTGGTATGTTTATTCACTTACATTGTTTTAGCTCCCACAGCTAAACATAAGGAAGAGGAAGCAACCACAAATAGCTTGCTTACACAAATCGACATTGGCTTTTTAAAATCATGTGCCAGATTTCATTTTATTAAAAGAAATGTTATTGCAAATCCATTAGTAGGAGCTATTTGTAAGATGTATTAATTCCTAAAATTAATGTAAAATAAAAGTAATGCTTTCTTGCAAATATTTAAAGTGTCATAATTTCACAGGATTAATTTAGGTGATTCTAAAGGTAGTGCTCCATAAATCAGATAAATGTCATATGCCAACTTCTAATGAGTACTTTGTAAAAAATCCCAAATTTTCCTTTTATTTTCCATTAATTTGTGAATAAAGTTATATATCGTACCTTAAACTTCAAAGGTAAGTTTGTTGGTTTATTAATCCAAGTGTGATATCAGACCATAGAAGTGATTTGCCTCCTTTGGGAATGTCATTTGGAGATTTTCTAATTAATGCACTACCGTGAGCAAAGGTGACAGGTTAACCATAGCAAGAACAGGAACATGCTCATTCTTCACTGAAACTCTCAAATGTTGAGTCACATGCAGTTTCAGTTATTTTGCATGTTTGGCAATCCTTCCTCCCCAATGGAACAGTAAACATTAACTCATTACTCTGAAAGAAGCTTATAAAAACATAGTTAATATAAGTTATACCCTGTTAAAAAACGTTTTTTTATTACAAGGCCAGTTTTCTGTTTTGCAACATGATAAGAGCTGTGTTTTATTTTCAAAAGAACACGACCAAACTTCCCCACAAATATTTCAGATTTGTCACGGGTCACTAAAATGTCAGATCTCTGATAGTTTTGTTAATTCATTCTTTTTCAAGATGATAGATGAAACATACTGGGGAGTGGGATATATTATAATCTGGAATTTAGCACTTGAAGAGAGACTTTTTAATGGTACTATGATGACTTGAGAAAATCACAGTGTGTTTTTGTTCCGAATTTGTTTTCCAACACCAAACATTCCCAGAAACACAAATTATAAACTGGGTGTCCTTGTATTTACAACCGTGATAATTTTAATAAGGGCAGTTCATGCTACATTTTCCCTTTTCCAGTTTTACTGAAAATACAGATAATATCAGTGGGCATTCTCTGCAGGCTTTCTAGAGGCAGAGCTGACGTCCGGGAAGGCTTTGGTGGACGGCCTCCGCTGTCCAGTCCCCTTGTGAAGGAACCTTCTGTCCTGCAGTGGGATTGCAGCTTCTTGGAAAGGGGAGCCATTTATCACAGTCCTAAATGAAAGCATTCTTTAAACACAAATGTCTTTTTCTCCCTTTGTCTAATTACTGAGAGGAAAAGTGAGAAGGAAATGTCAAAACAGAGAAACAGTGGTGTATAGAGAGAGCAGCCACTCTGGAGCTCAACCGGCTTTTGTGAGGGTCTGGGCGATTTGTCAAATGGTTGTGGCATAAGTCAAGCTCTGAGGTTGAAAGGTCTTGACCTAAGGAGTCCTGGAATCAGACAGTGTAAGCAAGGGGTCTGCTAGAATTTTCAGCTGTAGTGGAGATGAACAATGATGGGAGCTGGACATAACAAAACCTCATTTGCATAATTCAGGTAAGTAATTTTATTGAAACTGACAAGGATGTGACAGGCTAAGAAAGAGAAGAGAACACAGTCTTGCTGGGAACCACTAAAGCTCCTCAGTTAGGTATGTGAAAATAAATGACAGCTAATCTCTTCACTAAAAAATCTGTAAACAATGCTATTTTACCCAGGACTCACCCATGACCTTTTGTAGAGCCGGCTATAGATTCTTTCGTCTAGTCTTCCAGAATATAGCAAAGAGAATGGACTAAATTCAAATTATGTTTTAGACTTTAACTGATAATAATTACTTCCCTTGATAGATGCTCCTTCCAAGGCAGGTCTACATTAAGAAAGAAAGAGTAGAATGTTTTTTAAGTGGATGGTAATCAAAGGTTTGAGATCGATGCTACATAAGACCTTATTTTTACTTAAAAATAGATTTTTTTGAGGGGGGGGGATTTTAACTTGAGTAACTTGTACTAAGAATCTAAAAAGTGAAATGCCTTTAGCACTTGAGCTTGCTAATATATGTTCAAGAGATCATATTAATCTTTGTCAGTTGATCTTTTCAGCTGTTTTTTGTCTTTCTATTTCAGCGTGGATTTAAACAAGGCACAAATTTAATATTGTTGCATATGTTTTAACAATTAAAATATTTAATGCCTAACAAGTATATGTTGTTTTTGACTTCTGATAAAATCTTATAACATCAGCAAAATCTACAAATTAGATTTTATGTGGCCTGGATATACCTATTCCTAAAAAAAGCAACAAAAATTATAAGATTATCAGTAAAAAGATTTCATTATTTTAGATAAGAGAAGCTAAATTCTTAAAAGCATTCTCCTTGTCCTTTATATTTGGCTTCACTTTTATGTGTGGATCACCAGGAGATAGCTACATATCTTTTATAATCCAGGCTGCTCACTAGTCATTGGTGACTTTTATAAGCAAGGGCCGTAATGGATGGAAACAGTAATCAGCCTAGAGAAGAATGCTACTCAAACTTAGTTTGCCAGGAGAGAACTATGTCTGCTGTGCCCTTCAAACATGCAAAAAGTATGAAATCGACTTAGACACGAGTTGCAAAATCTCCAAGCATGTTTGGGTAGCAAATACATAATTCCTCCTTCTACATTGTATGGAACACATATATAGTTTGGTCCACAATGCGGATCATTCCATCGAATGGGAAGCAGTTGAGAGTTCTGGCTAGATCAAATGTGGATCTCAGTATTATAAGCAGTCTAATGCATAATTCATGAGGCTTAATGAATATTCCAATTCATGACAGCCAACTGGCTCCATAGGTCACACCTCCTAGTCTCATATAAATAAAGAATGAGATACTGGAAAGCATACCAGCTGAACCAAACTGAGTGCCAAAAACATGCATATTAATGAGGCACTATAATAGATACTTGACTCTTTGGAAGTGCCTATATTGGTTTCCAGCTACAGAGGGAAAGAAAGTTCACAATGTACCTTTAAACACACCATACTGTGTACCATAAAATACAGCTCTTTCTATGAAATATGGAATCAAATTATACTGATGTGATTTCAGATTCAGTCATTAATTCCATAACATCCTCTGACACTTCCAACAACATTGAAACATTCTGCAAAGAACCCCACCCCCTGCTCCCATATTCCTTTGCAAATCTCAACTTGGTAACTAGGGAGAGGAAGTCCTTCAACAGTGCTGTTCTTTTATGTGTTCTGTTTAGACCTTGGATCAGGATGAATGGTAGCTCAGATGAATGCATTTGTGCCATTTTTCTTGGCCCCAGACTATGTTTCCTCACTACCATGACATCTGAACAGAAGGAGAAAACATCTCCCCTTTGTAGCAGGCTAATTTAATTTGTACCTTCCACCTAGGGGTAAATATGTTTGTCTGTCTGTCTGAGCTTTTTGCCTACTTTCTTTTCTCACGGGAAACCCTACTGAGTCAAAAGCAGGAAATTGCTTAGTGCTCTAACTTTATTTTAAAGTAATTTAATTTTAAACCTTCTCACACCCACCCTAAAGTGAAGCAACTGTTGGAAGCCCCTTGGGATACCCTTAATGACTTCTGCATGTCTTCTGTGTCACAGATGTCAAAGGCTTGTTTTGAGGTATTGTGTCTTTCAGAATAGATGATTTAAAAGAGACTGCTTTGGGCTGTTTTACCCACAGAAGATGTGCATTCGTTTTAAAATAATGAAGAACAAAATCTTGCAGCTTTTACATTGACCCACATCCTTTCAAATCTGTATTACAAGTCATTGATCTTTACTTGATTTTAACTTGATTTGGGGCATTATTTGTGGTTTGACCTTGTTTGACATAGAGAATTTGTCAAAAATTTTAAAATAGACTACCAACAACACATTTTCTCCTAAGTAAAATAGCAGTTTTTCATTCCTCAAAAACTTAGAAATATCTAGGTATGTGATCTAGATATTGTTACTGTTTCTCAGGGCATCCCAGATATTGGAATGAACACCTTAAATTAAAATTACAGCGAGTAGTAGTCTACTTATTAATAAAGCCTTAAATAGAGGCAAAATTCTCGTTCACTTGAAATGCACTCATCAAAATGTAACTTTGTTTCTCTTAATTGTTGTAATAGTTTTCAAATGAACTTTAGGAAAAGAAATTTCTTTTTTCTTAGGTTTGTGAAAACATTCAAATTAAATTCTCTTTCATGGTATTTATATCTCTCTACATCACTTATTTTTCAGAGATATAGCCTCATTAATAATCATACATTACAAGAAATAATGACATTGTTTAAAAGAGAAAAATAACTCTGTTAAAATTATTTTATTAATTCCTATTTAATGTAAAAGACCATTCTGGAATATATTATTGGCTTATAATATGGAAATCTTTACTCATGACCAGATCAATCTTATAATTTAGTACCATACCGTAATAGATTTCCATGAGTATAATTTGAAAGGAATATCAATATAGCAATAATGCTAATGATAAAGTTTATTAATTAAACTTGAATTTTGAACAACATAATTAGTTCACAAGACAAGTAAGCTTATTAAAAGAATTTTATGTTATTGAATAAATACATTTGAAAATTTCTTAGATTAAAATACCCACATATCCTTATGTGGAGCCACATATTCAAAAACATATGGAGAGATATAGCTTTTTCCAAAGAAGACTTCATAGGAAAGAATATTACAGTTGGGTATAAGAATTTTTCATTGCTTTCACCTCACATCCATGTTCCTTCAAAATATATCCAAAAATTGCTCAATATTAAAATTATCATCAGATAACTTCATTCCTAAGGCATTTCTTTTGATAAGGAAGCCAAATCTAGTTAGTGTGATTTAAATTAACTAGAAATTTGAGCATTTGATTTGTTGCTAGGGAAATTTTCCATCTTTTCAGTCTCTAAAATGGCACAAGTTGACCGCTGCAGAAGAAGAGAGCTATCTTTAGCATAACAATGTGGCCTTTCCAACTGAATCCGAAGTTGTACATTAAGGATAGCCATTAATACACTAGAGTCTAAACCTGGGATTGGCAAAGTATTTCTGTAAATGGCCAGATAATAAATATTTTAGGCTTTGGGAGCTGCATATGGTCTTTCTTATATATTCCTCTTTGTTTTGTTTTGTTTTGCAACCCTTTAAAATTTTAAAAACCATCCTTAGCTTGAGGGCCATACAAAAACAAGCCATGGGCTGGATTTGGATCACTGACCCTAGTTTATCAACCCCTAATGTAAGCTTTTAGGACCTTGTTTAATGTAGCAAAACATCTGCTTATCCTCAGTCACATTGTTATACAGATGATCATTTTAAACTCAGGATTTCTTCCTTATTTATTTTGTATTGTGCTATGATTCATGAAAGAATGTCTGACCTTAAGGCCATATATATATATATATATATATATATATATATATATACATATATATATATATATTCTAACTGGTGTTAAAAAACTTAATTTATGGTACTTATTCACAACGGCCCAAGAACTGCTATCTTATATCCTAATCTACATGATAGTCTTTTATTGGAAAGTTGAATTTGTTGTGGTGGTGATAGTGGGGGCCTGGACAACTTTCCACAAAGTATTAGCTTTTCCACATTGCTGCAAAATGAATGATCCTATGTAACCATTTCTCCAATTAGGTAAAATGCTACAAGAGGTATTGTACTCCTGGAATTTTTCTTTAATACACATTTAAAGCCAAAGTCTCTTAATTCTAAATAACACAAGATTTCAAAGAATTCAGGGTATTCTTTCAGTAATTAATTCAAATATATCAGTAAAATATAGTTTATCTCATCTTTAGGCTAATATGATGTAGATTTCCTCTGACATACCCAAAATAGTATGTCTAAAAAAGGCAAAACCCTCCTCTTTGTAAGAATGGCTTTCTTTAAGTCAAAACATTTGGATGAGGAGAGGATTATCTTTAAAATATCAGAATGCATTATTCAGTCCTCTTTCCCCAGCTTCATCATCAACACAGTATATATTTAATGACCGTGCTTTGGGCCAGATTTTCTTTGCACCCACAGCAATGGATTGTTCCTGCACTGCCCGTCTCTCCCAGGTTCTGCAATAATTATCTTCTCTGCATTCTTGTTCACAGTGCCTGGGGACAGGGTTGCTCACCCAACAAATACAGATTCATCACTGTGTGATGAGGGGAAGAGAATTTTGCCTTTAGGCAGGTTGTTATTTTAAACGCAGCGCCAAAGATATTATTTTATTTTACAGCAATACTTAAGGTCTAACATTTTGTCTTAAAACAAAAGAGATCATGGTCTAATGGCCCCAGGATTGATCCCAACCAACAGTAGAAATGCAAAGACTACTCAGACCCTGCCGGAGGGGTTGGGAATGCAAAGGGATGCATCTAATGGGGAGTCTTTACCTTAGAAGTGTTGTAAGAACCATTTAGCATCAGGCAAAGAACTGTAAGGATGAGTATTTACTTGGTGGCATACCCATGACCTTTGCTTTTTACAACACAGGTTATTTTGCATCTACCATACATATGTCAGGGATTGCTTTTGCCTCCAGGGGCATAACATGAAAAAGATTGGCTTGGACCTTAAGTATCTCAGAATCTTCTTTTCATTCTTGATTGGTCTTTTTTTAAAAAAAAAAAAAAACACACATTTTCAGATCATATCTCTACAGTCATCACAAAGTGGTCCAAGTAATTTTAAATTACTTAAAATGTTAGGAATTTACTTCAGGTCCTGTAAATATCATGGACTTGCAAGTAATAGCACTTATTGTAATCATTAGTGAACTTGACTTTGTCCTCCCCTAACTAGAACAGGAGTTGAAAAATCCCCTGATCTATATCAAAAATGTTGTGTGTAGGGCCACATGTTCACTATTCTGTAGAAAGACCTGTAGTTTTTTCTGTCTCAGAATTCCATAATCCAAAAGCCATTAAAAAACACTGAATTAGAGTCTATATTTCTCAAAACAGGGACTCCTCTACAAAAATTGGAATGCCAATTTACTTATTTATCATGAGAAGTATACTTACAGAGAGTAGCAGATTCTTGAGTTCCTAGCTTATTTCATTCTTGTACTGTATGCATATCAGCTAAGAAAGTCTAATTATAATCATGATCCCTCCCTATAAACTTTTGTGTCCTCAGCAACCTCATTTCAAAGTTTTCTTAGTGACTTACTTAGATGAGACTTCTGATGTTTTGTAAGCTCATCTCAAGTTGTATTTTACTATGGAAGTGAAAAAATAGTATAAAGTTTAAATTGCTTTGAAAGGTGATCCTTTTTTAACATCCAGGAAATATTTGTCAGTATGATAAGAATGGAATTAAATAAAAACCTTCATAGTACATCGTCAACTTTTAACATAAGTCAGAGCATAGTTTGAGACATTAATGCTTTATGGGAAGTGATGCTTATGAGCCCAATATGCACTGGAAATCAAGACAAGTCCTTTCACTGAAGGCTAAGCTCTATAGGGGAAGGACAGTATTCTACTCATTTTTGTAAGCTCAGTATCTAGCACTGTATTTGACACACAATAGTAACAAAGTAAAACTTTTTTTGACTTACTGAATGAAATAAATGAAGATCTTTGGAACAAAAAATAAAAGCAGGAATGGAGAGTTTGGGTGAATTTTAAGTTCCTACAGTGAAATTTGGGTATTCATTTGAAGGGGAACACATTCTCTAGGATGTCTTTATTTTCTTTAAACTCTACTCATACTTTAATATAAAACCAGCAGAATGAGATGAATCAGAATAAAACAAAAAGTTTCAAATCCCTCTCTTGGATAAAAACTTCCTGCTATCTTCAACTGAAAGTGATATCCTCTCTTTTAACATCATATGATATTATACATCTCTCTGACAGCATATTTTGTGGCTTACCGTGTGTTATATTTAACTGTGATGTCGCTGTGCCAATGGAAGCCTCTTGGTCTCTCAACCACCCTGGTAAATTTGACTAGGACCCTAAATTCCAGAGCCTATAATTGGTCAAATCAGCCCAACTCTTGTGGATTTCTGAGGGCTTTCTTCTGCATTTCCTCTGCCATAAGATAATAAATACTGCCTCCTCTGATATCTGTACATAGCATTTCTCACACACTGAACCTGAAATTTAGTCCTTTCACTGGTTCCCACAAAAATCCACAAAAATGAAGCTTTTAGTGAGTTGAAAAGATTTTGCAGAAAAATCAACAATCACTGAAAGGTGGCCCTATTTAATTTTATAATTCCGTTTTCTTAACCTTTACCTTGAATCTCTGCTCCTCCTTCCATCCTTCAAGGATTTTCTCCTCCCACAGTTTTGGATTATTTTATGTACTACACAGAACAGCTTCCTCTTCCTCCAAAGCCTTTATCCAGGCTAACCTTCAAACATAGAACATTCAGTGCATTTTCCCAGAAAAATACAGCCTTGTCCCTTGAAAGATCTGTGGTGTCAGTTGTTAATGTTATTATACTCTGTGACCCATGAATGTAAACTTTACCCCTTATTTGCATTTCTTATCTGCAATCTTCTTAGGGTTATAGGAGCTTCTCAATAACACCTCACATGGATATAACACTTAAGAGTTCATCAAGAATTTTTAAATTTACTGCTAGTTTGACTCTTCAAAATAACTAAGTAATTGACAAGAAAGAGATACTACTTTAAAGCAACAATACCTAATCTAAACAGGTTAAGTGATTTTTTTTTTTAACAAGATCATATGGCTTAATCAAAAACAGAGTGAAGATTTGAACCTAGATCTTTGGATGTCAAAGTGTAGTGTTTTTTCTTATATGAAGCCAAAATTAATGTTAGCTAGATAAATGAATATTTAAATACAGTCACCACAATACATCTACAGTTAAATGGATGTGGTATTGAAAGCAAAGATTTGTTGAGTCTTCTGTACAATGGGGTGGAATGGTGGTGTGGGGAAAGATAATACCAAATATTATACAGACAACATAACATCCTACTCTAAGAGATAAAAGTGTCTTCTTACATTGTCAAACTAACATTATCATACTTAATAAAACTAAAAATTATTCCTGAATATCATCTCATGCCTGATCCATTTGCAATTCCCAAATATACAGAAAATGTGCTTTACAATATCTAAACTGTCCCTCAGTAGCTTTTTGGTAATACTCTGACTTGCTGAATGGCCTTCTACTAGTAGAGCTTTCCCATATTGGTGGGGAAAATTCTGCTCCCCTGGGACCTTGTGTGAAAAGGCTATTTTGAAGCTAATGAAATGATCTTTCAATAGCAGGATCAATCAACCTTTTTTGTCAGTTAAGGCAACAAATTCATCTGTGCTAGGAGTGGGTCACTGAACAAAACAGAGCTTTGGTATTACAAGGCCACCTATCCTGAATTCTTTTATTTTGTTCCTGCAAGATGACTGTCCAAAGTGACTGAAGATAGAGTTTGGGGACTTCCCTGAGATTACAAAAAACAGGATGTATTACTGTTTTTGTGCTTCCTTTAATAATTATTTGACATATGACAGATGCTGGTTTAAACTTGCTTTCACTACAGCATTCCACTTGGTAGAGAGGCTATGAAGAAACAAAAATAAAACAAAGATTTGATTTAGTCATTCTATCTCAACCTTCTTTTAGTGTGGATAATAAATATTTGACTCTATAAATACCAAAGTCCATACACACGGCACAAAAGAAACAAATAAGTGAGTATAAAATTACTTTCAGACTTGTTTATTTTCAGTGCCAACCAGTACTGGAATATTTTTGGTACGGTCAGACTAATAGAGCCTCACACAAACAGTGTGTAGAGATTGATGGATTTTTAGATATTGGCACACGTACATTTATAGCTATCGACAAAGCTTAACTCTTTTCAAGAACATTACAACTAATATTGGCATTCTGTTTTATCTGTTGACACTCAACATGATGTACTGTGGAAGACTTTAAGACTTTCAGTGTTTGACTAAGCTTTAGTCATTAATGTTTAATCACTTACAATTCAGTAAGCATTGTGCTTTCATTTTTTATGTGGCTTGTTTATCTATGTAAAGTAAGTCAACAGTGCCTTTCTGATAGTCTCCCAGTACGTTTTTAATCAGTCCCACTTAGTCATCAGTGATGAGTATGGACACAACTACTATATGGAATTACTTTATCATTTACACAGACTCTAAATTAAATTTTCCCTACACAAAATTATAATAAAAGTAAATACCAGCCAAACTCTCCAAAGCTATGAACATCCTGGAGGTGGGGCTTGGGGGGCAAAGATAATATTATCATTTTTTTTAATGTACTATTTAAAATGTGTTGTATGACCATGGACCACTATTCTATGCTATAAATAAGAAAAATGCTTACATTAAAAAACATCTTGGAAGAAACTGATTTTTAGCCATTGAGAAATGGCTGTAGTGCCCATCCTTAAGAACAAGTATAATTCACTCCCTGAAATGGTTGCCCTGAGGAAACAACGAAGGGACCTTGAGCCATAGCTCTGCACATGCCACCGCACTGAATGCCCACCATTGTATCATCATCTTCAGGGCACTAGTGAGAGACAAAATGCACTTGGCCAAGGCTGGGGGAAATGGGGACACAAAGAGCCCGATTCAAGCAAAGAAAAATGGGTAGAGGACACATTTGTCGAATTTTAACAGACTCCTGGCATTTGTATTTACTTTTTGTTTACATTAGGCTTTTACAGAAAACACTGAAGTGATTCTGCAAGCCCTCTTTGTATACTGAAAAGCTGAAAATGTAGATAAAGGCACAATTTGTTACTTAAGAAAATTTATTAACGTTCTCAGAAATAATTTTAAAAACTGGTTTCAAATAAACTAAGAAACAATTGAAAACTATTCATATAATAAATAAAAATGTCATTTCTTTTTTACAGCTCTACAAATGGAAAAATACAGTTCTCATTTTCCCTTTCATGAAACTGGCCTGGAGCATGAACAAACAGGCCAGAACCAGGCTGATAGACACTCAGTTATACTTTATTGCCGTCAGAGTCCCACCATCATGTCAGATATCATATTCACCACTCACCTGTCTATGATTGCTAGAAAAAGGATTCTCATATGTAGCTTTTTTAAAGTCTGAATTTGTTCTTTATTCTGTACTGTAGAGTTTGAACACATACTCATCTTTGTGAGTATGTGTTCAAATCATGTAATTCATGATCACTGAGGATGACAGGAAGATATGGCAGTAAGCAGAGGTTCAGAAAATTGGATCCGTTGTAACTTTCAGTAGAATAAGGCAAAAGGCATATTTTGAGGCCACAGAATGTGTGTGCTGACCTGAAGGGTGGCCGTGATGGAAATGCCCGTAGGGGAATGACACAGCTGGTCTCCTGCTGCCCCGGTAGGTTTGGCTGGTGACTAGTTCCACCCGTTGCGTTTGTCCTATTGCATCCATTTCAGCCTCAGTGCATAGGACTGCCTGGGAAGTCAGCTGCCAAGGTCGAACCTGAGGTCCACTCTTGGAGGCCATTCCCAGGCTGATTTTCCAAGGGCCTTGATAAGTGGCAATGCCTCACTTCACCTGCTTGCTGCTTTGCAGATGTGTGTTTCTGAGGCACATCTATGACTCCTGATGTGTGCCAGTATGGGTTAATTTTTCTGTTTGCTTCCTCCGGGTCAATGAGTCTCAAAATTATGTGCATCAGCAGCTCCTGGGAGTTGGTTACAAATTCAGATTTCTAGGCTCAAATATGTCTGGATGGGAATCCAGGTCATCTCTGGGCCTTAGTTTTAGAAATCACTACTATATCAATTGTCATAAAGAAATAGAGATTTCATTTAGGTTTTTCTTTTCAAATGAATTCGTAAAAAGTAGCATCACTTATCTGAAATACTGGAAAATGACCCAGATAATAATTAAATCTTTACCCAATACAGACAAAACACTGATAGAAGTCACATTAAATTAATTTTGTTCTGCTTAATGATAAAGTTGTGGAGCAATTCTCTTTATTATGCAGGGAACCCTGATTTGGTAAGAGACATACATTTATGAGAGATCTGAAACTCTCTAACAAAATGTTTTATATGTCACCAGGTCATGGCTGTTTCACTAATCACTCATTAGCACTGATGATGAGTGATTTTTTTCCCTTATTATTATTATTATTATTATTTTTCAGTATGCAGGCCTCTCGCTGTTGTGGCCTCTCCCGTTGCGGAGCACAGGCTCCGGACGCGCAGGCTCAGCGGCCATGGCTCACGGGCCCAGCCGCTCCGCGGCATGTGGGAACTTCCTGGACCGGGGCACGAACCCGTGTCCCCTGCATTGGCAGGTGGACTCCCAACCACTGCGCCACCAGGGAAGCCCCTTCCCCTTATTTTTTTGTTCATCTGCTAAGCTAATACAGAGTTTCATGGTTGATTTAATTTTTTTCTTTTACTACTGGAAAAATTAAATATTTCTTATGCTAATTGGTCACTTATATTTCTGCTTCTTTAGATTTTATTGTGTATAATTTGCCCATTTTTTTCTTTCCCATGAGGGTATTAGAATTTTGACTATTGGTTTGAAAGAGGTCAATATATTAAGGATATTAACCCTCTACTATATTTGTTAGAAATATTTTTACTCTTAGATTTTAAATGGCATAGCAGACATTGCTAAATAAACCAAGATGGAGTTTTGGAATCATTTTCAGCACATCAATCAGGCTGCAACTATGAAGAGACAAACTTTTTACACAAACTGAAATCACGTATTTACTATTCCTGTTATATAGTTTTAATTTTTGTGTGTTTTTTTATTGGATTTGTAATTAAGCAGCATTTTTTAAAATGTGCTTTAAAACAGTGTTGTTAGTTGGGGAATTATTTCTTCATTTAAGTTTAAAGAACTCTCTGAAAATTCATTCTGGCCCTGGAGTCTTATGGGATATAAATATTCTGTATCCACTAATTCCAAGCAGCTTAGACATTGCAGGTTTATTTCTCCAGTTTTCTGTGTCTGTTGACTATTGTTTGCTTCTGCTTTTAACAGTGCTGGGTTCCTAGGGTTACCATCCTGGGACTACTTTAAATTAATTTGACCTTCTTTCTTCTGTATTCTGACAGAACACAGTTAGTGGCAGTTTTTGGATACATAAAACTAAGTTAATCATGTGTAGACATAAAAATTAAAATTCTCAGTTTCAAAACTTAGAGCAAAATTTCAGGCAAGTTTCTAGACCTCTCTGTGCATCTAGACATACTAGCCTCTTTGCTGTTCTTAAAATAACCTGAATCTACTTCAGCATAAAGGCCTTGAACTTCTTATCCCTCCCTCTTAGAAATGACCTTAACCTAGACTTTGCATGCATTGTTCACCCTATCATTTCACTGAAGCCTCTGCTCAAAGTTGACCTCCTTAGAGAGTTTTAAAAAGAATCTCTATTCATGTAGTATTCTGCTTCATTTTTCTTAAAGCTATTTTTCATTACCTAAAAATTCTTATATAATATACAATTTATAACTTATTATATGTTTGCTTTATCTATTTATATATGTGTGTTTTATGCATAGTGGTGTCCCCAGATCCTAAAATACTTGTTAAACTAATAAATATACAGGTAAATCTAAAGTAATAAAATTAAATTCTATATAGATCTCTTTTTAAATAGTTCTTATTTTCAAATCTCACCAATGTGAGATAACACCAGCAAAATAGGGGCCTGGACAATAGGTATGAACATTTTGAATATCTTTGTGCCCTGAAACTCAACCAAATTATGTATAATAATTTAAAAAGCTAATAATAGTTAATATTGTCTTAATAATTTATTAACATTTACTTGATGTAATCACCAAGATGATTATTAGCCAATGATGCTTTCAGTCTTCCTATACATAAAATCTTCCTCAGTTTGATGCTCCAGGCATTAAAAGAGGCTATTGATTATATAATTATAGCCCAATTGTTGCTTTTGTTTAAAAAGAGCTCCCCACTTCCCTCATTTCTTATTGATATAAGCTTTGTTGACCTGATTAATTTCCCAGAAGCAAACTGAAATGTAATACTTGACATTGGGCTTCTGAGGCTACTCAAAGTCTTGCTTTACTCTTTTCATGATTGGCTTTTTAAGCTCATCAAATAGAAATTGATTTTCTAGAATTCCTTAATATTTAGATAATGGTGAAGTGGCTGTGTTTTCTGACAGTTTACTGTTTATCTTTGTTGCATGGGTGTGGGAGGTTGTAGATAAAACTATTGAAGAAATCATCTCTCTCTAAATATATGTGTGTGTATCTATCTATATATATATATATATATATACACATATATATGCATATATGTCTCCTAGTTCTGCATTTTTATCAGATAATGAATGCTATTACTATTCTATTCTATGAACTCTATCTCCTTTAGTATTCATTTGTTACTTAATTGTCCTGTGTTAAACATATTCCCCATGTATCATTTTAACTAGATAGTTCTTTAGGGCAGACGCCATACCTTATTCTTCCTAATTGGTATCCCCCAGTGCCTAGTACATCTAAGACACTGCTGAACATGTGCTAAGTAGTAAACAGTTTTCTTAAGAGTCTGACTTATTTGAGTTTGATTTATAGTTTTGTGTCCCCATGACTCTACCATTACTATTACTGATGTGTTATGGTTCATCATAGTAAGTACTTATTTTTGAGTGCTTACTCTCTTCCAGGGTTGTGCCAAATCCTTTCAATACATTTCTTTCTTAACCTGAATGTCACACTGACTTTATGATGGAGAATCATTTTACAGGTGAAGAAACTGAGCCCTACAGAGACCAGCACTGATCACTTAGCCTGTAAATCTTGGTCCAGCTCTGATTTGATTCAAAGGCTAACTGGCTTCCCTGGACTGAACATCCAGGTCATCTTCCTGAGCAGTGAACCCTGTGCCTCTAACAAGAGAGGAGAGCAATAAATAAGGACCTTGATGTGTTCCTTCTTTTCATGGCGACCACCAGCTGTTCCTCTATCTTCTCTCTTCTTCCTTGTCTTTCATGTGAAACAGAAAAATATTATTTCATATCTTGAGACTGATATGATATATAAATTAGAAAAATGAATAAAAAGTAAAGATACAAATAATAGCATGATCATGAACATTAATAAAAGCTGATTTGAAAATTAAGGTTTTCCACAAACCCTGAGTGATAAGTGAGGAAGAGCTTAGCTTACAGTGGGCCGGTTAAAATTGTTTTAAAAGAATTTTGATTAAAGTTTTACCCTGTTGGCCTTTTTCGTGGAAATAGCCACAAAATAAGATAAAACAAAAACAACAGCAAACATAAACAAAACAAGTAGGCTTCTTTATATCAGTAAACTTATTTAAAATGTTCCTTTTATTGTTGAATGCAGTGAAATATCTTCGCATTTTTCCAACTGTGTTTTTCCAACCCCAGGGGAAAATCGCTTTGAAGAATGCAGCAAATTATTTTGTATACTACATCCAAGGCTACTGAACCAGAAGAATAAGGACATACTGCTTGTGAGTTCAGCTGGATCAATAGCTCAGCCCTGGGATTTGCTCGTCTGCTGGATACTGAATGAAAAGCACTAAGCTGCCAGTTTGTACCATGGATATTTAAGACCCCAGTAGAGTCAAGAGACATTTTTCATAAGACAGAAAGCAGCTTACCTTTAAAAATGTTTAGATATATGAGCATACAACATACAGAGACGATGAAATGTACTTGCAGATCCTGTAGGAAATTCTCCCTTTCTGCCCTATTACTCAAGAGAAAGGGCGCACACACACACAAATACACACACACACACACACACAACTCTACATAGAAATATATATTTGTAGAATGCCTTTATTCCAAAGGCCACAAAGCACTCCACAGACATGATCAAATCCATTCCTGCATCTCTGTGAATAAAAATTGAGTGTTTGTGATTACCTACTTTTTCCTGCTGGAGAATGTTACACAGCTGGCCAAGCAAGTTCAGGAGGCAGTTTTCTCAATCTCTCACTTTCTTGACTGCACACTTCACCATCGTAGACTGTCTGGTTGCATAATGTGTGTGCAATTTGATGAGTTATCAAATCAGAGTTCTGACAAGGAAATGTTTCTGTCTACTTTTCTGCCACTCCTAGTTTTTCCTCAATGAGCATCTGTATCGGTCCTGGTATCATAGCAGCAAGATAAGCAAGCAGACCTATTAGATGGGAGGAAAGTAGTGAGAAGATATTAGATCCAGGCTTTCATGCTTAGCTTGAGATCTCTGTGGTTCTGTCACTGTTCTGAACATAGAAGACTCTCCAAAGTCGTATTTAGAAACTGCCCTGAGAAAAGGGACAATACAAACAAAGCAATTAAAAAATGGAAAAGTAAAAGTCATCCAGCTAAAGAATAGGTATGCACTGAGGCAATAAAAAGTTTCTGGCGGTTGGCTGTACTTATTCCCTCTTGTCCGTACTCAGAGTAGAAACATGCAATCCAGAATAATAAGTGAAAGCTTTTAACATCCCATTCAGGCTCAGTTGTCATCTAGAGACTCTAGGAGTCCTTTCCTGGCATGGGGCCCCACCAGGAACTGCAGGGGAAGAGTGAGAGGCCCGTGCACTGCGATGAGGAGTGCTCAATCTCTTTATCACTGTAAAGTGGTCCTTGCCTTTGGCGTTTCCCCTGACTTCAGTTTCTGCTTCAAGCAGTGGTGCAGTGACTAAACAGATAGGAATAATGACAAAGAAAAATGTGAAAATATTTGATAAGACAACTCCTTCCACTGTAGTGAAAAGGAAAATTCTGCTTTGATTTCACGATTTATCTGCTCATTTGGCTCAGGACTTTGAGTTTAACCATCAACCAAGGAAGTGAGGAGGGATTTTCTTTTTTGCTTCCTTCCCTCCTTCCTTCCTTTTATCCTCCCTTCCTTCCTCCCCCCCTTCTCTCTCTCCTCTTTTCTTTTAGAAAAATTGTTCTTTGATACTTTTTAGGAAGTGATTAGTGAACATTTGCTATACCTGTGCTGAGAATGTGACCTTGAGTCACTTAAGTGTTGATCTCTCTCTTTACTCAAAATATTCTTGCAAGAAGGAGCACAGCCAAGTTGTCTAAAGTGCAGTTTTACCATATGGTTAATATATCACAACCTTTGCAATTAATCAAATATAAGTCCAAATTTCTGCTTAACCTGTTAAATTGTATGACCTTGGGTAAATTGCATAATGTCTCCAGGCCTCAAATTTCTCCTCAGTAAATTACTAGTAATAATGTTTATGTCATAAGGTTGTGGTAGAGATTACATTAGATACTGTATATAAATGGCTAAATTCAGTGCCAGGTATCAAGTAAGCCCTTAATAATCGGTATGTGAGTGGTAATTCTTGATGGTCCAACTTTTTTCTTTACTTACCACCAATGAAATCTTTCAAATAAGTGGACTGTCAAAAGTTGCTTTGCTTATGGCAAGGGCACATTGATCTGGGTAATATGGCTATTTGCATGGGTTTCTTCTCACACCTACAGTTTATGTTGACTTTTGCATGCTAATTCATAATGGCATAGTCTTTCTTGATAGGAACCAAAGAAAGATACAAAGACAAACCAGAATTGAGATGGAAAAGACCAAATTGAAAAGAACGACTAGGAAAGGGGAAGGCCAAAGTGTAATAGAAAAGCCAGTTCTGTGTTGGAGCACACGGTGTGGAGGTTAAAAACAAGGTCTCTAGGCACAGCCAGCTTCAAATTTTCCCTCTGCCACTTACTATTTGTATGGCCATGGGTAAAGCATTTAACTGCTCTAAATTTTCCCTTTTTTATTAGAAATATTTTATTAGAAATATTAGAATATTAACTACTTCAGGGAGTGTTGGAAGTATTAAACAAGGATACTGTATCTCAATTAAACCGAGAGCTTTCTTCTTCATCTTCTCTATTGGAATAATATTCCTAAATACCCTGTGTAACCATGTCATTCATATCATCCAACACTGTAAAATAAAGATGTACATGATATAAACAAATAATGGGCTAAATAAAAAAGTTAAACACTTCTAGGTAAAAAATAAATTATTTAAATAAAATCTTAATGTCTTGTACTCTATTATTTACATAATTCCCCAAACAAGTGAAGTGTTCAATTTAGCACCAAATCTGAGGGTGCAGCTTTCCAGTCCCTAATCCCCTGCACATTGTAGTTTTACTAATACAATTTAAAGTCTGTTCAAAACAACTAAACAAATGTATTTGTAACAACACCCACTTCAGCCATCTTTGTTGGCTAATCATGGACTCCTGACTGATTTTATTGAGAAGTGGGATTGAGATCTTAAGGAACAAGCAGCTCATCAATACTACATAACATTGTTTATTTAAGTGGACAGCAAATTGTGTGAGCTCAAATACTATTTAGACCAGTAAATGTTCTAGAAAATAAAGCCTTCTTATCATCCATTCAAATATCTGAGGGAAAAATATTATAAATAATGAAATATTTTAAATGGCATTGCAAATGTTCACCTCAGGCCATACTTAAAGAATGAATACTGGAAATAAGAGTGTTACATATAGACTTTATTGTTTTGCTTTATGGACAGCACAGCAGTTTTTTTATTTTGTTGTTTTTTTTTTTTAATGTAAAACTACAGAAAATGGCCATTAGCATTCTAGTGATCTCTAAGTTACCTGTTGGTTTTGGAAGTGCAAAACGTTTCCATAAAACTGCTAATGTCAGTATAGCTTTCAGGCATAGGAAAGTGGTTACTTGGATCTTACTTTAGTTAAATAAAAAACTTCTTTAATAATAATTTTAGGTTGAGATGGGAAAAAATTTTTCTGCTTGTTCTTCTGTCTCCCTAATTAAACTTCTAATTGAAAACACATTTTTCAAACAAGCAGCAAAATAAAACATGAATATCACATAAAGGCTCTTTATTTATTAGTAGAAAACATTGTAATTCTATAGAATTTATTTTGGAAAATTTAAGGCAAATGTTCTGGTTTAGTTTAAACTGGCATCAGATATACCTTCATTGAATGGGGACTGAGAGTATTTGCTTAGCTCAGCTGACATTTAAAATAGATAAGGAAATCCAAAAATAAGTCAAAAAATATTTTATAACATAATGTAACTGGCTTTTCCCAATTCTTTTTACGTAATTTGGTGGGAAAGTGATGAATTGTAAGCATAAATGACTCAAGCGTATATGAGATTTCTGTAGCCATTACAGTACAAACCTTTTGAAAACGTCAGGACCTTGGAATTCAAACATGTATCATGGCTTAAAAAGGTGACTGGAATTTTTCAACTGGAAATTTTCCCACATGTCAGGAGGGTCTTCTATGATTTCATATCCCTGTTCTCATGCTTTATGTATTTTATAAGAAAAGACTTCTCTTCTAAGGTTTGTCTCCCACTTCTCTTATATTTCTACTGGTACAGGAATCCTAGTCTGTCACTGTCACTCTATAAAGATGATATATTTTAATATAAATATTTAACGAGCCATTTTAGAATCATCTACTGAGACCTTTCCTTCCACAAGTGATGTTCTGTCCTTGATACCGTGGGTAATCATTAGTTAAATAATTTCACCTGTAGCCTGCCTTGACTAATCAAGGTCATTTTAATTGTTGCTACAAAGTCTTGCATGTCCTCCAAGCTGCAGGAAGCCTAAACAAGAAGATGTTTGCGTGAGTTGTTTTCCAGGAATTGGATTCAGCTGTGTAGAGTTCCAGCTGAGCTGGTTAAGACTGGATAGGACCACCAACGCTTCAACTGGGCATGTGCGAATGTCCGCTCTGTGACCTTTTGACATCAGAGGGCTGAAATTCCACCCTCCGATCCTGCAAAGAGCCTCCAAGTTTGAACAACCAGAGGCCTGTAGCCTATTACGCATGTGCAGAACGATGATTACCACGCGTTTTTCCAGTCTTCTTTCCCCACGCCCTCCAGCTTCAGACGACCCTGCCCCTTTATTCGATATCCCATAAATACTGCAGCCTCTTGCCTTGTGGGGTTTGGGGTTGCGAGTTTTTCCCATCTCCTTGCCTGGCTGCTTTATTTTATTTTATTTATTTATTTATTTATTTATTTATTTTTTTTTTT